>NC_056741.1:903841577-903939077 GCF_019279795.1 Protopterus annectens | reverse complement strand
CCAAGCTGTGAGCTTCAGACTGTCAAGGTCTGGATTAGGAATCCCCAAGGGATGAGAGAAGAGATCTGGAACCGGATCCAACGTCCATGGTGGAACTACTGGATGAAACCATAGAGGGGGAAACCAGACTTGGTGAGGCCAGAATGGGGTGATAAGGATCACAAAGTTCCCCAGCCTGCAAGCTTTCTGAAGAAATTTTGATATCAAGAGCAAACAGACAGACCGGGAGGCCAAGCATGAATCAGAGCGTCTCTGGGGGCTTCTCCTCGAGGGGGGTTCAGACTGAAGTACTCGCTGCATTTTGCGTTGGAAGGAGATGCAAAAAGATTGCAGCAAGGCCAACCCCACTTTTGAAAGATCTGCTCCACCACTGAAGGATTCAGAGACCACTTGTAAGGCATCAGGATAGATCTGCTGAGCCAGTCCGCTAGAATGTTGGACAGTCCCGGAATGTGCATTACCACCAGAAAACAGCCTGTGGAGATCGCCCGTTCCCACACTCTCACGGATTCGCAACAAAGGGTGTAAGATCTGTTTCCCCCTGTTTGTTGATGTACCAGACCACCGACATGTTGTCTGGATGGCAACTGTCCCTAGAGGAAGATGGGCATGAAGAGCCTGCAATGCAAAAAGCACCGCCCTCATCTCCAAAAATGCTGATATGCAAATTGGTCTCAGAAGGGGACCACATGCCTTGGACTGTCCTTCCTGAGCAGTCCCCCCCAGCTGGGAGGCATCCGTAGTCACAGTGGTCTTGGAAAATTATGGGAGAAAGGTACATCCCCTGACTAGATCCAGGGAATGAATCCACCACCGAAGAGAGTCCCTGCACACTCAGGAGATTCAAACAGGGTAGGACAATGGCAGATCTAATAAGAACCATTGAATGGCAAGGGTCCACTGAAGGATCCCCATGTGAAGGCACTCTCTGGGTAGCATGTTGGTTGTGGCCGCCATAGAACCCAATGCCCTCAGTATTGCTTCTGCTGTCGGAGATTGGGCTTGAAGGACATGAAGAACGTGCATCTTTAGGCTGTGAATCCTGTCTGGGGTAAGGAAAACTTTTGGCTGGATAGTGTCTAACCGAGCCTCAATGAAGTCTAAGATCTGAGCAAGGGCCAGTGATGACTTGTTGAGATTGCTGGTGATGCCCAGTCTCTGGGCTAGTGAGAGGAAATAATCCCTGGCTTGACAAAGCTGATGCTTGAAAGAGGCAGCAAGGAGGCACTCATCCAGGAAAGGGAAGACCTGAAAACACTTGAAGCCTCAGGTGAGCCGCTACTACTACCATCACCTTGGAGAACATCCTGGGGGCTGTGGTAAAACCAAAGGGAAGGGGCTCTGAACTGAAGATTGGCTCCTAGCTGGAGGCGGAGGAACCTCTGAAAGCACCTGTCCATCTTGATATGGTAGTATGCATCCTGGAGGTCGATAGAGCACATCCAGTCGTTCTCCTGCAGGAAGGGCAGGATGGATTTAAGTGTGACCATCCGGAATTTCACCTTGGCAACTGACAGGTTCAAGGTGGATAGATCCAAAATAGGTCTTAGGTCCCCAGTTTTCTTTGGCACTAAAAAGAACCTGGAATAAATGCCTGATCCTGACTGGTCGAGGGGGCAGTTTGGATGGCTCTATTAGCAGATTTTTTATTTCTAGAGCCGTTTCTTCCCTCTGCGTGGGTGGGACGTCCGGGAGGTGTTTCCGTTGAAGGGGTGGTTCAAGTAAAGGAATTGAACAGCCCCTGGATATGATCTGCCACACCCAGTGATCTGCTGTTATGGACTCCCATTCCATTGGGTGTAGTGATAAAGTACAGTTGTGTACACTTACCATAAATGTAAATTACATTTGGGTTATCTGCTTGCAGGTAGCCCTCAGTTGGCCTGATTAACGAAGTCTTGTGTCCTGCGTCGGTTGCGGTCTCTTCTTCCATGACGTCAGGGATATAAAACATGCAGCCAACTACATTACATCAGTTTTTCTTGCCCCAGATGTCAGGTGCCCCCCTAATGGGAAGCAATTAAATCTATAAATATACAAGGTTATACCTCATACACAAAAGCAAATACACCAAAAAGCTTTGAAGCACTGAAAAGGAGAGAAGAGGTATAGCCAAACGAAGTCAGGGGGCTGGAGGGAGGGTAACCAGCACTGCAACAGTGAATACACTCGAACACCTACATTTATGGCAAGTGTACACAACTGTAATATGTTTGTTTCACTGTTGCAGTCATTACATTTGGGTAGATTCCCAAAGCTAAGGATGGGAGGAGGAATTTAGATAGCATTAGGACCAGCTATAAGGCCCTGCAAAACTGCAGTGGCAAAGCCAGCTCTGGATTTAGAGAGAATTGGCAAATGGTAATGCTTGGTGAAAGTATGTACAGAACTCCAGGTAGCAGCTTCTAGGATGTCCCTGGTAGGTACGCCTCTGAGAAAGGCTGTAGAGGTAGATGCAGCCCTGCTTGAGTGGGATCTGATCCCCTCTGGGATAGGTTTTCCATGGTGCTTATAGCAGAAGTGAATGCAATGGCCTATCCATTTGGAGATGGTTCGCTTTGAAATAGCTTTCCCCTCTGTCCCTGCAGCAAATGTCACCAGCAGTTGTTCAGATTTCCTTTGAGGTTTAGACCTGTCCAAGTAGAATCTAAGTTGTCTCTGCACATCTAAGGAGTGCAGTATCCATTTCCCTTTGTTCTGTGGATTAGTAAAGAAGGTAGGCAAATGAATGGACTGATTAAAAGCCACACTGGATACCACCTTTGGCATGAAAGGGAGATTGGTCCTGAGGGACACACTGTCCGCATGAAAGATGATGAAAGGCTCCACTGCGATAAGGGCCTGTAATTCAGATATCTTTCTTGCTGAAGTGATGGCTAAAAGGGAAGCTGTTTTACAAGAAAGGAATTTTAAATCTGCAGTAGCAGCTGGCTCGAAAGGAGGAAGGGTGAGTTTCTTCAATACAAAGTTAAGGTCCGAGGCTGGAGATGGAGCTCTCCTGGGTGGTCTTAGATTTTTGGCCTCTCTGAGGAACTGCTTGAGCAGTGGGAGAGAGAAGAGGGTAGGTTCTGTGTTATAATGAGCTGAAATGGCTGAGGCATGAATTTTTACTGAGGAAAAAGACAGACCCTTGTGAAGCATTTCAGCTAAGTATTGTAAAATCTGAGGTAAATTGGGCACTGCTGTGCTCATCCCTTGAGATTGGTTCCAGGCACAGAATCCTCTCCATTTTTCAGCATAAGATTTTCTAGTATTACGCCTCCTTGCCTCTAAAATAACATCCATCACTGGTTTACTGAGGGATGGTAAAGGAGAGCTTAGGTAATTAGCCAGGTTGCTAGGTTCAGTGTTTGAAGCTGAGGATGCAGAATCCGGTTCTCCTGCTGAGACAGCAGGGTAGGAGTATGAGGCAGGTGCCATGGAGCCAACAGTGACACACTGCGCAAGAGGGGATACCCAGTGCTGGCGTGGCCAGGCTGGTTCAATCAAAATCATCCTTGGTTTGCCTCGTTTGATTTTTAGTAGTATTTTGGAGAACAGAGGAGGAAAGGCATAAACTGATTGTTTTTTCCAGCTGCAGGACAGAGCATCCACTTTCCAAGCTTGTCTGTGGGGAATCCTTGCACAAAATATTTCCAATTGATAGTTTTGGGGGGAGGCAAACAGGTCTATATATGGGCTCCCCCATTTGCTTGTCAACATGTTGAAAATCCTTGGTTCCAGTTTCCACTCGTGCGGGTCCATGAGGGTTCTGCTTAGTCCATCTGCCAGTGTATTTTGTTTTCCTGGCAGGAATTGAGCTTGTAGATGTACTTGGTAGCTCAAGGCTGTGTTCCACAACGCCATGGCTAGTCTGCAAAGGGGGTAAGAATGTGTACCCCCTTGCTTGTTTAAGTACCACATAACAGTGGTGTTTGTCCGTCTTTACCATTAATTGTCCTGGAAGAATGCGGTCCTTGATGGCTGTCAGAGCATTCTGTACAACTAACATTTCTTTATGATTGATGTGAAGGTGCATTTGAATTGGGTTCCATTTGCCCTGAATGCACTACGCTGTGAGGTGCGTCCCGCCCATGCATAGTCTGATGTGTCTGTTGTTAGGATTTGGGCGGCAGGGGATAGTGTGAATGGTAGTCCCTTGTTCTGGTGGCAGGCCTCTGCCCACCAAAGGAACTCTAGGCGTAGACAAGTAATGATAGGAATCATTGCTTCTAGATCCTGAGAATGTTGACACCATAGGCTTTTTAGATACCACTGTAGTTTCCACATATGCAGTCTTGCATATGGAATTAGAAGAATGCAGGAGGCCATGAACCCAAAGGCTTGTAGTATTTGCCTTGCAGATAGCAGCAGGGTTTTTGTGACCACTTGTTTGAAGTAGATTGTCAAGTGAATTTGTTTCGCTGGCGTGAGGAAAGCCATCTGGGAAGTTGTATTCAAGCTTGCTCCCAGGAATATAATTTGTTGACAGGGTACCAGGTGTGATTTCTTTTCGTTTATGGTGTACCCCAGACAAGTTAGCACCCACTGTACAAAAGCCAGATGATTCAAAAGTATGTCCTGGTTTTCTGACTGAAATAGGCAATCGTCCGGGTATTGGTATATTTAAATATTTCTTTGTCTGCAAAATGCAATGACTGGAGCTAGGCACTTTGTGAATACCTTGGGCACAGTACATAAGCCAAAGGACAGTGCAGAGAACTGATAGTGCGTGTAGCCTGCTTTGAAGCGTAGGTATCTTCTGCAAGATTCCCTGATTGGGATGTGCAGGTATGCTTCCTTTAAATTTAGTGTTGCCAACCAGGCATCTTTGCTTAGCATAGGAAGCAACTGGTGAAGAGTCAGCATCTTGAATTTTGGAATCACCACAAAGGTGTTTAGAGTAGGCAGGTCCACGACAGGACGCCATGAATTGACTTTTCTGGGTACCAGGAAAAATCTCGAGTAGTAACCTTGTCCCTTTTTCTCTTCTGGTACCAACTGAATAGCCCCTATGCTTAAGAGAGAGAGTACTTGCTTTTGGGTCTCTTCCCACTGCTTTGGACGTAGATCCGGCCAACCATTTGAAGTTGGTGACATGTGGAAGTGAAATCTGTATCCTTGGGACACTATTAGAAACCCATATGTCCTGGGGTAATGAGTCCCCAGTTCTTTGCATGAAGTGCAATCTTTCCCCCCAAAAGGGCAGTCAGTTGATAAGTGCTTGGAAGTTTTAAAAATAAGTCATTGAGACAGTTTACCATAGGGTGAGTTTTATTACTCGCAAATTTGGAAGTGGAGGCCCCTCACTGCTTAGTCCTGTGCGTCCTCTGGGACTGAAGCCTGGGTGCTCTGCTGGATCTGGGTTTGGACTGAGTTGGTCTGGAAGAGGCAGGAAAGGACCAATTCTTAGAAGACCAATGCCTATTAAATCTTTGAGGTTGTACTTGTAAAAAGTCTTTAACAGTTTGCATAGATTTAGCTTTTTCCTTCATCTTTTTAAGAACAACTTCTGCCTTGTTGCCAAACAGGTGGCCCTGATTTAAAGGAGCTTCCAGTAATTTCGCTTTAACATGATCTGGCAAGGATTGCTCCTTACGCCAAAGCATGTCTTCTAAACACAGACCCAGTTACCGCAGCCCTGCAAGATGCCTCTAGTGAATCAAAACCACATTGCAATGTATGTTTACCAACTTGTTCAGCAGAATGCATAAAATCCTGTAAATCCTTATTTTCAGCACAATCAGGAGTCAACATAATTTTCTGTTTAAGCAATCCAATAATATGCAGCTGATACTTTAACATATGAAACTGGCAATTCAAGGCCCTAATGGCCAAAGTTGCAGAAGTGCATACCTTCTTACCCCATCTATCCAGTGCCCCGGAGTCTCTATCAAAGGGGGTAGGATTTTTAGCAGTAGTAGCTTTAATGCCCTTGGGTCCCCTGTGAAATGGTTTCAGGATCCGCAGAAGGATTTTTGAAAAAAAAACCTGAGAGAGTCAGGAACCCTGTAATATCTATCAGGTTTTCTGGAAGCAGGAGGTAGAGAGTCGGGGGTCATGCTAGATTCCGAAAAGGCATCAACAATGTCCAGTACAGGAGGTACAGCTAAAGGCCTGTGCTGGGGGCAGGAGTAAGAAATCCCTAAGCCTCTTTTTAGAATCAGAGAAATCCTGACTTTCCCAATGAAAAAGCTCCCTGAAAGTATGCAAGGTTTCACCAAAAGAGAAATCCTCTGGGGGGGGGGGGGCAGAGGGAATAGAGTCCTCAGCATCAGAATCCTCATAGGTAGATGAGGGTAAATCCTGGTCATCAGAGGAAACAGAAATTTCAGAATCCTGGTCAGAAGTATCAAAAGCAAACTCAGTCCTAGGTCTCTTAGAGGAGGAAGGATGGCTTCCCCTGATTAAAGTAATAAGGTCTTCAGTCATTCTTATTTGTTTTTTAGGCATAGAGGCCTGACCATGCGGTCTGGGCATCAGTTTTCTAGGTATGGTTCGAGTTTTAGGCCTTGAAGAAGAAGAAGATGGCGCCGGTATGCAAGTCAGTAGGCCTGAATACACCCTAAGAAGCCGGTGCCTGCACAGCGGCTCCGGACTCATCCAAGGTAGAGACATTCGCAGGTTCCACAGTTGAAGAATCTCGCAGCATACCGGACTCCGAATGGGTCTCAGTAGAGGCCTGCGAATCTGAAGTAGCGGGTATCAGGGGCTACGAAAGCACTTCACTGAGTACCAGCAAACTGGGCGGCCTGTCTCTGTCTTTATCTCTGTGTTTCTTCAGAATATCGGTAGTCGGATGACTTACCGAAAACATATCAGGATAACTGAACCGGAAACCAAAAAATTTAGAAGTGCAAATATACAGATGATGAATGGTTCGTGGTTTAAATAAGGCACAAAACCGACAGCATGGTAGGTCATGGTCAGGGCCTAGGTAAGGAATACAGTACGAATGAAAATCTTTATGAGGTATTTGCTTTCCATAAGAAATGCAATTACTTACTTTTACTGACATCGGTTTAGAGCAAGAAAACGTTTCCCCAACGGGGTACTTTGCTTTTAGTTGAAGACTTCGGTTCTGAAACACGAAAACGAAAATTTCAGGAGTCGGCCAACCAGCACTTGCGAACTGCTTCTGCTTAGGGCACCGCACGGCAAGAAAGACTGATGTAATGACGTCGGCTGCATGTTTTATACCCCTGATGACCTGATGTCATGAAGAAGAGAGAGCAACTGACACAGGACCCATGTGTTTGTTAATCAGGCCGAGTGAGGGCTACCTACAAGCAAATAACCCAAATGTAATGACTGCAACAGTGAAACACGAACAACACCTGGCCCCTGACTGCCTACAGGGAGGAGCAGTCGGACATCCCTTCAGGGCTGCTGCCTGGGTCTGTCTGAAAACGGTTCTCGAGACCCGTAATTTCTCGGACCCCCTCTGCCTCTAGGGCAGCATCTATCATAACCCCCTCTGCCTCTAAGGGATGGTGAGTCCTGAGTGTCCTGAGAAAATGCCACATCTTCTTAGCCCCTCGCTGATTCCTAGAGAAGGATCTTTGAGAGGAAGAGAAGCAGATGCCAACGGCAGCCAGTGTCTTCCCGTCCTCCTCACTCTGGACCAAAGTATTGTGTAGTGACGTCCTAAACAGGGAAGAACTATCGTACGGGGTGTTGGTGAATGATGCCTTAAAAGGTTCCGAGAACTGACACAGCCAGAGCTAGGCAAGTCGCCTGATGGCAACGTGTGTACCGGCAGCTCTAGCAGCTCCTTCAGTAGCATGGGAGAGGAGATGCATAGATGTGTTAGCGACTGACTTCAGAGTGGCCATTCGAGCAGTAAACGTCCCCCGCCGACATGGACTCAGGGGTCGACTCAGCTATCTCCTTTACTAGGTCTCGCTGCAGCTGAATTACATGTGCCATGTAATTCAGCGCTCTTACTGAGAAGGTGACTGAAGCATACACCCGCTTCCCAAATCGATCCATCGTATTTGACTCCCAGTCAGGAGGATGGACTGAAGAGCTCTCCTGAGTGAACTCTTTTTTAGTGGCAACTGCCACCACCATAGCATCAACTGGGGATCCTTTGCTCCAATACGTCCTATCTGAGGTGGGGGGCTAAGGACTTTTCCGGGCGCTTTGGGATGGGCTGCACAGTGTCTGGTTTCTTCCACGCTCGAGATGTTATAAGATCAGCGGGAGGGGACACCCAGGAAGTAGATGGGCCAGCGTCGAATGCCTCCAGCAATACTGATTCATCCGGGGTTGGTTTTTGGTTTGGGCAGACCACCCTCCCCTTTGGTGGAGTTCCATGATGTCTCCAAAGGAGACATCCTCAGTGGGTGACTGGAACCTTCCCCTTCCTCCAAATCAGCGTCTTCGGTAAGAGACACAGGTGGAGAGTTCAAGTGCCTCCTTTTACACGTCCATTTGCAAGAGATCTCCTCAGTGGAAATCTCTGGGGAGGACTCACGAATGTCCTGCTGCTCCCAAGCAGGGGCCTCCTGAGGCAAACTGGCAGCAGGATGTCCCTGAGAAGGCAGGATGGTCAGGGCCATACCCAAAAGAGAGGTATTTAGAGCGGAGTCCAAGTACGAGATGGTCAGGGGTCTCGATAACGAGAGAACCCTCTCCACCATGTCAAAGGCTGAAGGGGAATGAACATCCTGAGAAGTAACCACAAAAACAGAGACATGGATGCCTGGAACTTGTCCCCAAGAATTTTATTACATAAATGCTTTTGTCAAGTCAAATACAAGACTTCATCATATCTGACTTAACAAAAGCGCTTATGTAATAAAATTCTTGGGGACCAGTTCCAGGCATCCCTGTCTCTGTTTTTGTAGTTGTAGTGTTTGTGGACTGTCATTTTTATTCTCACATCCTGACAAGTACCCGTAGGTGCTGTCCCCTTCTGACCCGATGGAGGAGTCAGAAGCAATATGCCAAAGGGAAGACCGCACTCTGAGCCGACAGCAACCCCTCAGATCAGACGTCGAGGCTACAGCTCCAAGAGCTAGCATCTGACCTGGTCGGATTCAACACACTGAAGGCAATGGCCAGCGTCGAGGTACAAGGTACCAGCGGTGCCAACTCCCCCAACCCCGAGGTTCCTCGGATCCAAAGGCTCAGAAACCAAAGGTCAGATCAAAGGAAGAGTAATCGGGGTAAAGAAAGATTGCGAGCTCCCCACAACAGAGGGAGAGGGGGCAGGCAAGACTCCCATCTGGATTTGGGTATGGATGACCCTCCGCATCATCCTATCCATCTCTGCTTCACTAAGGCTCCAGGTGAAGTGGGAGGAGGAGGCTACCAACAACGGCCTGGAGAGCCGATGAGAAGCCTGAACAGGAGAACAGATCTGAGACTCCTCCGGCTCAGGGGAAAACCTGGGAGAATGGAGCCAGGGAGATCCTGGTCTAGTCACTGGCCTGATTTTCGGCAGAGGCCCTGCAGGAGCCGAGCGGTCGGGCAACAGCTTCTTAGGCTTATCTTTTTTCAGCTTCTCCCCTTCCCCTGGCCTCTTGGAAGGAGTTTTGAGTCCCAGTGGCCAGGGCAGGGGAAGAAGCTGAGGCCGATGCAGAAGCTGGGGGTACAGGGGCTACCGTCCCCTAGTAGGGAAGTAAGCCCTTCAAAATAAGCTTATCCCTCCTGTCCTTGAGTGCCCGCAGGTTAAACCCTGCACAGACAGGACAGGAGGTAAGCAGATAAGCAGCCCCCAGACATACTACACTCAGAGTGTGGCCATCGGCTGGGGAGAGCTTATGGCCACACTCTGTGCACTTCCTAAACACTAGTTTTGGGACATCAGACATACTCCCAATATAGGCCCACCAAATCACACACACACAGAAATATAGAAAAGAACAGAAAGGAGAGTGTTTTACTACCCCCCATGACCAAACGCAAGGTGGGGATGTAGACGGTAGAGATAGACTTAGAAGGATTAGACAGAGAGAAAAAGCCCAAAAAAGACACTTACCCAGAAGCGACGCTCAGAGCTCAGACCACGATGCTTACTGTTTCAGCGGCAAATGAGATCTGGGGGAGGAAGGAGACAGGGGCATTATGGGTAAGGGGAGGAGCTTGGAGCTCAGATCAGATACTAGTTATGCGGCCAAGTCAGATCTGATACGGACCCGTAACCCACAGGTTGAAGATCAAATGAAGTCAACTACTACTTCAGATCAATCATTAAATAATGAAAATCAAAATTTAAACCAGCTATACATGAAAGGCTGATTATTGCAAAGGAGATAAAAGAACTGGAAATCGGCTCTTTCAAAAAGGAACTAGCAAATTACATAAAAGTAAATGGAACCTGTGAGTAGAATACATGGAGAATAATGTTCAGGAAAGACAGTGAAATTTAAGGGAAGACAGGAATTGTGCAAATTTTAAGTTGGATATTGGTTAATGAAAACAGTCAGAATGTACAATGCAAGAAAACAAAATAAATGTTTGTATGGTTTGCTTTCTTTTCTATTACTGTATATGTACCTATTTCACTTTTTTAATATCAATTTTAATAAAGACACTAAAAAAACACAACACAGTGAGCTTCTAACAAGCACTGTTTAATGAATATATGGACACCCTGACTCTCATTATGCCACAAAAATTCCTCCATGATGTAAACCTGGAAAAAATGACTGCTGCTTCATATATTAATTGTTACTGTACATGATGTAAATCTGAAAAAATGACTGCTGTTTCGTATATTGTTACTGTACAGTTTCTGTTATACATCCATTACTCTCTGTTCAGTTTTTGATATGCATAATTTCTGACTCTCTATCCTAGTTTTTTTTCTTTTTTTTTTGAGTGTTATTTTATCTGGGTAGTACCTGAAAAGTGGTCAGTTGTAATTAGTGTGCTATCCCAGTAAATAAATATAAAATAAAATAGACTGCTCCCTGTATGGCCCGAGTGGAAATATTTCTAAACTGCAGAACAAATACAGCTGCATTTCCAGCAGGATAAGCCAAAAAGGGCCTAAAGTTCTTTTTTTTTTCTTTTTTGCATTTATCATATCATATAACAAAAGGCAAAAGAATGGGTTAGCTACTTTATTTTGCAGTTCAATGAAGAGGTATGAATGCAGTTTAAGAAAACCATTCATGAGATGCTCTGCAGCAGGCAAATTTCTGAAGAAAGTGGCAGTTGTGGTCACTGATCTTGTATTAAACCCTGACCAACCCATTCAAGGTCTTTCAGAAAGTAACATCTTAGACAAACTTAACCAGACTCTGGTCACCCTTGAAAAGCGGCCTGGGTCTAGAGGGTTTTCTATTAAGAGAATACAGTCAAAATAAAATCAGTCAGCATCTTAGTTTTCCTAGTTTGCAGACGATAAACAGATGTGGATTTTTTTTTTTTTTTTTTTTTTTTTTTTTAATAATCATTTTTATTGTTTTGCCAAACCATTATACATTTCACACACTATTTACATTATGTACAATATTGCTTCCATTGTACTGCTAAATTATAAACATATAAAAGGGAAGAGAATTAATGTTAAAGCTGTACCTTTTTTGAATATAAAAACATTGAGTAAATATGAGTTAATGGAACACATCAAGGTATGGGCAGTTGCGACTCAAACTCTGTTTGCCTCCTTGAACCTTTTAAAATAGATGTGGATTTTTTAATTTGTCTCTGTGGCTATGTAATACATGAGATGCCTATGCATATTAAGCAATGTAGGAACCTTTCCTCTATTTTGAAGCTTAAGGAAGAACACCATCACCTGGATGGTTTATTTTACGACCAACTTAGAAACCACCTTGGGAAAGGATACAGTAGTCCTCAACAACACTGCCCTGAGGAAAGATAGTGTAAGACTCTGCTGTCATCAGGGCCTCTAGCTCAAAGACCATACAAACAGAGATAATGGCCACTAGGAAAGAGATTTTGAAGCAATCTCAGTAGCTCAACAGGTAGCACACTTGCCTTTAGTGCAGAAGACTGTGGGTTCTATTCCCACATCAAGTAGTTGGATTGTTTCCAATACACTGCAGAGCAGCATAATGTGGCACTACACTCCTGAGTGGGCTGTCCTTTGGATCAGATGTAAAATCGAAGTCCCACCTGCCTGAGTTAGTGGCGAAAAGATCTCATGACACTTACGGAAGAAAGTTGGGGAAGTTCCCCAACTCCTTGGACAAATTTCCCCTATAGTCAAGCATAAATATCACTTCACTTTGGGTCTCCTCTGAAGAGAGGTCATTGGCCTAGCAGAACTGACCTTATCAATAAAATAAAGATAAAAATGTAACAGCATGGTCAATGATGGGTTCAAAGGAAGGAAGAGCGAGTTTCATCAAATGCAAAAAGGAGGTACCAGGACAGAGACTATGTCTTTCTGAGTGGTCTAACTGCAGGATCCCCTTCTCGAAGAGCTTAACTAAGTCCACAGATAAACATGCTGATATGTCTGTTGACGGCTCTAGCTAAGCAGGAAAAAAATCAGCAGTCTGGGTACCAAGCCCTTAAGAGGGAGGCTACAGTTGTGAGCCAGGTCAATGTTATACAAATAAAAATAAATGCCCTCACCCTGGCAAACAAAAATCAAACAAACAGTGAGGGGAATGGAGGGAGGAAGGGAGAGGCATGCTACTGCAGCAGAGATCTATTCAAACATTCTACTGTTATGGTAAGTTTACTTATATAACTGTACTATGTTCAGCATTAGATCACTGCTACACTAGCCTTAGCTATATGAGTAGTATACCAAAGCAGAGAAAGTTTGGGAGGAGGAAGGATGTGGGTCAAGTAGCCCCTAGAAAATGGCACTAGCAAAGCCTGCTCTACACCTGGAAAAAGAGTCTAGGTCTAATTTGTAGTGCTTTGCAAAACAAAGAAAACAGAAACAAGTTGCTGCCTCTAAAATACTTCACCTCTAGCCATTTTGACAAAACCAAGGCTCTAGAAGAATCTGCTTTTATCCTGCTTTGAAATTAAATATTATGATGGAAGTAACAAAAGGAAATAGTTTGGGACAACGATTTGTAAACTGTCTGCTTTGACACTGGTTATCTTTTTTTCATACTTTCATAAGAAATAAATAACTGATCAGAATTTCTGAATATTTAAGGTCCGTCAAGACAGCATTCGAGTTGCATGAAGGACCCTTACTCCCTCATTTTTAGGTTCTGGAAAGAGTGTGATGAATAGCTAGACAAAAGAGTAAACTGATACAACTTCAGGCATGAATGAAGAATGCATTCTCAAACTACCTACCTTTGTGGAAAATGAGAGAAGGCTGGCTCACTGCAAGCGCAACTTGGACAAGAGTAATCAGGAAATTGTTTTCCCTATTAAGAATCTCAAATCAGCCCAATGACCTGATTCAAATGGAGTGAGTCAATTTTTCCAAAACAAAAATTAAGATCCTTTCTAGGTGGATGAGTATGTAGAACTCTTTCAACAACATCCTGACAGTGAAATGTTTAGAAAGACAGGGATTCATGGGCAGACATGCTGAAATTACCAACACCTGAATCTTGATAAAGGAATATGAAAGGTCAGAGGACAACAACTCTCACAAATATTGTAGAGCTACAGAAATGCTAGCTTTAACAGGGTCTAGGTTCTTACTGTGGCACCAACTAAAAAACCTTTCACATTTGCTAATGTGATTTCCTAGTAGCAGTTTGTTTTTTTGCTCCTTCAATACCTGCTGTATGTACTTAGAAAATAGGCACCTAAAAGGTATTAAGATTCTAACATCCAGGCAGTTAGCTGAAGTTTTAAATTGGGGTGTTATCAAACAAACCCTGTCTTGTCTGAGTATGTCCAGTCTATGACAAATCTTCTGGTAATTGGCCTTGGCCATTTCTAAGAGAAGAAAGTACAGTTGTTTAAGAAGTTTACCATAATAGTAAATGTTCAAATGATCACTGCTGCAGTAGTCTTAGCTATGTGTGTTATATCCTGCCAAGCATACAACAGCTGCCTAGCTTCCAAAGCTTCAGGGCAACTTCTATGCACCCAAACTGTCAGGCAGCTTGAGCTGACAGAAAAATGTGGGTGCCAAGCCCTACAGAGCTTTCCTGCCAACAGTGAGAGGGAGGCTGAGTCTTGAAGGACAATGTTAGGAACTAACTAAATATCCCGGTATAAAAAAAAAAACAAAAAAGGGGGATGGAAGGAGGGAGCAGCTGTTGCAGCAGTGATCATTTGAATACCTACTGTCATGACAAGTTTACTTACACAACTGTACTATGTTCATCCTGTTGATTACTGCTGCAGTAGCCTTAGCTACATGGGTAGAGTACTCTTGCTTACTACAATTTGGAGGTGGAAGGAGAGGAGTCTAGGAGCCCCTAGAGAATAATCCTAGCAAAACCTGACCTGGATCTAGATAAGGAATCAAGGTTATAGTGCTTTGTAAAAGTATATATAGAGGACCAAGTAGCAACCTCTAGAATATTTCCAAAAAGCCACAGATGAACCCAAGGCCCCTGTAGAGTGGGCCTTGACCCTGCCTGGAAAGTACAGTTGTGTACACTTACCATAAATGTAGATGTTCGAGTGTATTCACTGTTGCAGTCATCACACTTGGGTTACCCTGCCTGCAGGTTAGCCCTCAGTCGGCCCGAATACCAGTATACCAGAATACCAGTCTTAGTATTTCTGCATCGGATGCTGTTGCTTCTTCCATGATGTCAGGGGTATAAAAGCAGGCAGCCAATGCCATTACATCAGTTTTTCTTGCCCCAAATGTCAGGAGCACCCAAACAGGGAGCTAGTATATGGTGTGGAAACCACCACCAGTAAAAAGTAAACACCAATACCATTAGGAATAGCCATACAGAGGAGAGAAAGAAAGATAGAGAAAAACAGGGAGCTGGAGGGAGGAAAACTATGACTGCAACAGTGAATACACTCAAACATCTACATTTATGGTAAGTGTACATAACTGTATTATGTTCTTTGTATTTCACTGTTGCAGTCATCACACTTGGGTTGATTTCCAAAGCTGAGGAAGGGTGGAGGCAGTCAAGAAGAGATAGGGCTGGCTAGTAGGCCTGCAAGACTGCTGTAGCAAATCCTGCCCTGGATTTGGAAAAGATAGGTAAGTGGTAATGCTTGGTGAAGTTGTGTACAGAACTCCAGGTTGCAGCTTCCAGAATGTCCCTGGTAGGGACTCCCTTGAGAAAGTAAAGTTGTGTACACTTACCATAAATGTAGATGTTTGAGTGTATTCACTGTTGCAGTCATTACATTTGGGTAATCTGCTGGCAGGTTGCCCTCAGTCGGCCTGAATGACAAAGTCCTGGGTCCTGCATCAGTTGCTGTCTCTTCCATGACGTCAGGTCATCAGGGTTATAAAACATACAGCTGACGCCATTTTATTCAGTTTTTCTTGTCCCAGATGTCAAGTGGCCCCCAAATGGGGAGCAAAAATATATATATATATATATATAAATAAACAGCTAACATATGAATGCACTTTTAGAAACAAACTTTACCTTTGACTAAAAGCAAATACACCACAAAGGCTTTTGAGTATAGTGAAGGAAAGAAAAGGTATAGAATGGGGGATGGCGGGTGGGTAACCCGGACTGCAACAGTGAATACACTTTAACATCTACATTTATGGTAAGTGTACACAACTGTACTATGTTCTTCGTGTTTCACTGTTGCAGTCATTACATTTGGGTAGAATCCCAAAGCTATGGATGGGAGGATGGAACTAAACAGCATTAGGAGTGGCTATAAGGCCCTGCAGGACTGCAGTGGCAAAGCCTGTCCTGGATTTAGAGAAGAGAGGTAAATGATAATGCTTTGTGAAGGTATGAACAGAGCTCCAAGTAGCAGCTTCTAAATGTCTTTGGTTGGGACCCCTCTGAGAAAAACTGCTGAAGCAGAGGCAGCCCTGGTGGAATGTGATCTGATCCCCTTGGACACAGGTTTACCATGGTGCAAACAGCAGAAACGAATGCAGTGGCTTATCCATTTAGAAATAGTCTGCTTTGATATAGCCTTCCTCTCTGATCCTGCAGCAAATGCTACCAGTAGTTGCTCAGACTTTCTTAAACATCTGGTCCTGCTTAAGTAGGATCTTAGTTGTCTGTGTGCATCCCATGAATGCAGAATC
The DNA here is from genome assembly GCF_019279795.1 of Protopterus annectens. Lineage (NCBI taxonomy): Eukaryota > Metazoa > Chordata > Ceratodontiformes > Protopteridae > Protopterus > Protopterus annectens. The sequence continues at coordinate 903,922,987 of NC_056741.1, read as the reverse complement.
TGCTCCACTTTGTACTGCGGATTTGGGTAAAATGTTGGCAGGTGAATGGTCTGGTTAAGAGCCACACTGAATACAACCTTAGGCATAAAAGGATTGGTCCTGTGGGCCAGCCTGTCCGGGTAAAATATAACGAAAGGCTCCACTGCCATGAGAGACTGTAGTTCTGAAACCCTTCTTGTTGAAGTGACTGCCAAAAGAAGTGACTGCCAAAAGAAAAGCGGTTTTCCAAGATAGAAATGTTATATCCGCAGTAGCTGCTGGTTCAAAAGGAGGCAGGGTGAGTTTTTCCAGCACAAAATTGAGGTCCCATGCAGGAGTTGGTGCTCTCCTGGGAGGCCTTAAAATTCTGGCCCCTCTAAGATACTGCTTAAGCAGTGGATGAGAAAAGAGGGGAGGCTCTGTGTTGTAATGAGCCGAGATGACAGAGGCATGGATTTTTATTGAAGAAAAAGATAGGCCCTTGTCAAGCATCTCAGTTAAGTATTGTAAAATCTAAGGAATATTGGGCTTTGCTGTGTCTATTCCTTGTGCTTGGTTCCAAGCACAGAATCTCTTCCATTTATCACCATAAGATTTTCTAGTACTAGGCCTTCTGGCTTCCAAAATGACATCCATCACAGATTTACTGAGAGGTGTGGTTTGAATAATTAGTTGATTAGCCATGCTGCAAGATTCAGAGTTTGGAGCTGAGTGTGCAGAATTTGATAGTTCTGCTGAGATAGTAGATGCGGTATTTGAGGCAAGTACCATGGAGAAAGGTGTGACATATTCCTTAGAAGCAGGTACCAGTGCTGGTGAGGCCAGTCCGGAGCAATTAGGATCATTTTTGATTTTTCCTGTCTGACTTTTGCTAAGACCTTGGAGAGTAGTGGCAGAAGGGGAAAGGCATAGACTGATAGGTTTTTCCAGCTGAAGGATAGAGCATCCACTTTCCATGCTTTTTTGTGAAGCGTTCTTGTGCAGAATTTGGCCAACTGATAACTTTGGGGAGAGGCAAATAGATCTATGTCTGGTCTCCCACATTTCTGTGTTAACATGCTGAAGATTTGTGGATCCAGTTTCTACTCATGTGGGTCTATAAGATTTCTGCTTACGTCATCTGCCAGAGTATTTTGCCTTCCTGGCAGGAAATGAGCTTGAAGATGTATTTGCTAAGTCAAGGCTGTGTTTCACAAGGCCATGGCTAGTCTGCAAAGGGGGAAGGAATGTGTACGCCCCCTGCTTATGTACCACATAACTGTGGTGTTGTCCGTCTTTATCAGTAATTGTCCTGGATGAAGTAAGTCCTTGAAGGCTGTCAGAGCATTCTAAACAGCTAGTATTTCTTTCTGGTTGATATGCAGATGCCTTTGGTTTGGGCTCCATTTGCCCTGAATGCATATCCCTGCCAGATGGGCCCCCCAAGCATAGTCTGATGTGTCTGTAGTTAGGTTTGGGTGGCAGGGGGTAGAGTGAATGACAGTCCCTTGTTTTGGTGACATGTCTCTGCCCACCAAAGAAACTCCTGTTGTAGGCAGGGAATGAGAGGAATCGTTTCCAGGCTGTGACAATGTTGACTCCATAAACATTTTAGGTACCACTGAAGTTTCCTCATATGCAGTCTCACATATGGAATTAGTAGAATGCAGGATGCCATGAACCCCAAAGCCTGCAGAATTTGTCTTGCAGATAACTGGGTTTTTGTTGCCATTTGTTTGAAGTATGTTGTCAGTTGCCTTTGTTTGTCTGGCGTGAGGTAAGCCATCTGGGCAGTTGTATTCAAGCTTGCACCCAGGAATGTAATTATTTGAGAGGGTACCAGTTGTGATTTATTTTCATTTATGGTGTACCTAGGCATGATAGAAGCCTTTTTACAAATGTCAGATGTTGAAGAAGAGTGTCCTTGTCTTCTGCTTGAATGAGACAATCGTCCAGATAAGGTTAAATTTGAATGTTTCTTTGTCTGCAGAATGCAATTATTGGTGCCAGGCACTTTGTAAAGACCCTGCACACAGTAGATAAGCCAAAGGGCAGTGCAGAGAATTGGTAATGCAAAAAACCTGCTTTGAAGCGGAGGTATCTTCTGCATGATTCCCTTACTGGGATATGCAAGTATGCCCTCTTTTAAGTCTACAGGTACTAACCAAGCATTCTTGCCTAGCATAGGCAGTAGCTGTTGTAAAGTCAGCATTTTGAATTTTGGAATGTCCAGGAACGTGTTCAGAATCGATAAGTCCAGTACTGGACGCCATGAATTGTCTTTTCTGGGTACCAGGAAAAGTCTTGAATAAAAACCTTGTCCTTTTTCCTTTTCTGGTACCGGTTGAATAGCCCCCATATCCATGAGGGACATGACTTGTTTCTGGGCCTCTGCCCACTGGTTTGGTGGCAGATCCAGCCATCCGTTTGGAATTGGCAAAGTATGGAAATTAAATCTGTACCCTTGGGATAGTACGTTTAATACCCACTTGTCCTGGGTAATTAACTGCCAATTTTGAGCATGAAGTGTTAGTCCCCCCCCAAGGGGGCTGTCAAGAGATAAGTGCTTGGAGATGGTATTGGAAAGTCATTGAGACTGCTTACTGTAGGGTTGTGCTTAGTTTCTTCCAGATTTGGAGGTGGAGGCACCCCACTGCTTTGACCTGTAAGAACCCTGTGACTGATATCTGGAGCCTTTTAAGCGCCTGGGTTTGCCCAAAGTGGCTCTGTTGGACACAGGAAAGGACCAATTTTTTGTAGGCCAGTGCCTACTGAACCTGGGTGGCTGCACATTTTCTTTAAAACCTCTTCTGCCTTATTACCAAACAGAGTATCATGCTGCAAAGGGGCATCCAACAATTTAGATTTAACATGATCAGGTAGATTTTGCTCCTTGAGCCAAGCATGCCTTCTAATCACAGATCCAGTAATGGCGGCCCTACAAGAGGCCTCCAAGGAATCAAAACCACATTACAAAGTTTGCTTTCCAACCTGTTCTGCTGAATGTAATAAATCCTGTAACTCTATTTTCCACACAATCAGAAATCAACATCATTTTCTGTTTCAGTAAGCCCATAACATGCTGTTGATATTTAAGCATATGAAGCTGGCAGTTTAAAGCCCTAATTGCCAAGGTTGCAGACGTATAAACCTGCTTACCCCATCTATCCATCGCCCTGGAATTTCTATCAGAAGGGGTAGGATTTTTGGCTGTAGAAGCCTTAACACCCTAGGGACACTGAGAAATAGTTTCAGGATCACCAGAAGGATTTTTGAAAAGAAATTTGTGGGAGTCAGGAACCCTGTTAATATCTGTCTGGCTTACTAGGAGCCAGAGGCAGGGAATCAGGAGCCATGCTTGATTCCGAGAACACATCAACAATGTCTAATACAGGAGGTATTGCCAAAGGCCTATGCTGAGGAAGAAGAAGGAAATCCCTAAGCATCTTTTTTGATTCAGAGAAGTCCTGACTCTCCCAGTGAAAATGTTCCCTTAAAGTATGCAAAGTCTCTCCAAACGAGTAATCCTCAGGAGGAGATGCACATGGGATGGATTCCTCTGCATCAGAATCCTCATAGGGTGGAATAGAAAATTCCTGATCAGTATAGGAATTAGAAGAAATGGAAACCTGATCTGAAGATACATAATTAGTGCCTTGCCTAGGCCTCTTAGCGGGGGGGGGGGGGGGGGGTTGGGAACCACCGATCAAGGTAATTAAATCCTCAGCCATTTTGATCATCTGTTTTTTAGGCATAGGGGCCTGAGCACGTGGCTCATGTGTCCGTTTTTTTAGACACAGAAGTTGTTTTTGACCTTGGTTTTCTTGCTGGCGGTTTAATATAAAAATGTTGAGGCCTGAAAACACCCTCAGAAGCCGGTACCTGCTCAGTAGCTCCGGACCCATCCAAGGAAGAGACATCCGCGGGTTCAATACTCTGAGAATCTCGTGGCATACCAGACTCCGAATGGGTCTTGGTAGAGGCCTGTGACTCAAACGTAGCGGGTATCAGGGGCTGCAAAAGCACCTCACTGAGTACCAGCAAACCGGCGACTGGCTTAGGAGAAGCTTCGTCGTCGGTTTTGGACCTCGACGGTCTGTCTTTGTCTTTCTCCTTGCGTTTTTTTGTGAACTCCGGTAGTCGGATTGCTAACCGACATTTCAGGATAGTTAAATCTTGAACCAAAATATTTAGAAGCAAAAATATACAGACGCTTAATAATGCATTGGTTAAATCTAGCACAAAACCGACAGCAAGGCACATTGTGATCAGGGCCTAGGCAAGAAATACAGTACAAATGAAAATCCTTATGAGGTATTTGCTTCCCACAAGTAATGCAATTATTAACTTTTACTGACATCGGTAAGGAGCAAGAAAAAGTTTCCCCAACGGGGTATTTAGCTTTAGTTTGGAACCTTCGGTTCTGAAACTCAAATACGAAAATTTAAGGAGTCGGCCGACCGGCACTTGTGAACTGCTTCTGCTTCGGGCACCGCATGGCAAGAAAGACTGATGTAATGGCATCAGCTGCATGCTTCATGCTTTATACCCCTGACTACCTGAAGTCATGGAAGATGAGACAGCAACTGACACAGGACCTAAGACTTTGATAATCAGGCTGACTGAGGGCTACTGCAAGCAGATAACCCAAATGTGATGACTGCATCAGTGAAACATGAAGAGCATCTGTCTCCCTTTCAGTACAGTCCAAGATACCAAATATTTGGCTTCACTACTCAGGGCATGGGTCTGTTAGCTTTTTGCCGTGCACCACCATACCTTTTGGTGATTTTTCAGTAGTAAAAAATGTCCAGAAAAGCATTTGAGGAACAGGTACCCCACTGGTCAAAGCCCAGTCCAAAGAGGATAAAGCCTGCATGTCTAGGGAGGCAGTCAGTCTAGCTGAAACATATATCAACAGGTCAGATGTCTCAAGGAAAACTATTCCTTCTCACTGGGCCTGAAACGCATGCTGGCCTATAGTAGATGCCTATGGTCCCATGGCCAGCTATGATGCAACAAAGTTAACCACTGCAGCCTGGTCATCAAAATAAGGCATAACCCCACTGTAAGGATCCAGAGGGCCTAGACTGTTGTACTGCAGATGCTGGGATAACGGACTACTAACTAGTACTTCTGTGGAACCAGTGGGGGTCTCTAAGCTCTTACAGATCCTATCCTCTTACTAGGTTTTCAGTTTATTGAGCTCTTCTATTTTCCTGCAGGTCTTTGCTTTGAACTTTTTAGGCCATAAAGGGTAGGAAGTTCCTACCATTTCTGTGGCAGATAGGCACCTGTGGCCTAGAGAAATTAACTACTGATGTACCAGAAAGGTAGTTGTTTTTGCTCTACTGTTAAACGTTTATTTTCTTAGTAAAATATAAATCTTCTTTATACTTATCTTCAGGGTGATCCTATCCAGACAGAAACTGCACTAAAAACTGACATTGTTTGAATATGTCTGTCACAGGTATACTTGTTAGTAATGTTTTCCAAGGACATCACTAGCCCTAGAACATAACTACAGCAAATACTATAAAATATCAAACTCGCCAAAAAAGCAATCCAACAGTCTAAGTTCAGGAAGTATTTAGAACAGGAAAAGACTTTCTCAGAAACGGTACTTAATCCTTTGGAGGAATGTTTCCCAAGCTTGCTGCAGACTGAACATGATGACCACAAAATAAATAAATAAATAAATGAAGATGACACAAACTGCTTGAGATCAGGCTGGGTAGATTGCCCAGGTCTGTGGAAGTCAGGTTAGTTCATAGATGCCTGCCACCAACAAATTCCCATAGGTTCATAGGTGTACTAGGCTAATGGCCCTGGAGCCTTTATAAGCCTAGCCCATAAAATTACCCTAGCATCATGCCACCCGACCTTAGTTCCCCCATTGCCTCTGTCGAGTAAAGCCACTGAAGTGATACCTGGGGTGAATTTTCTATTTCCCATCCACTCATCAAGATTTCTCTTGAAGAGGGCCAGTGAGGTGCTCTGCTTGACATGTATGGGAAGTCTTTTCCATAGCATGGGCAGTCTCTGGGTTATGAACCTGTCCCTCCAGCATGTTCTGTTGATTGTGGTAATGAGGTTGAGGTCTCTGGAGCATGTGGTGTGGAGGGATTGGGATTTCTTTAGATGTAGCATTTCTAACAGAGATGGGTCAGACATGGCTTTGCAAGTCAAGCAGGGATTGCCTCTACGTAGGTGATATGAGACAGAGAATATTTTTTTTAGTCTGTCCATACAGGACAAATGTTTAAGGCCTATGATCCTCTTTGTGAGGTACTTTTGCAGCCTCTCCAGTTGTTGCAGATGTCTAGTGAGGTACATGACAAATGGGACATTGTACTCAATGACTAGCCTAATGAGGGAAGAGTAGAGGGAGACAATGACCTCTCTCTTCCTGGATGCAAAACCCTTAGTAATGAGATGAGTCGCATAGGACTTTCTGACCACAGTGGCAATGTGGTGGTCAAAAAGAGAGGCTGCTGTCAACCTGTGTTCCCAGATCTCTTAGAACGCCTTCTGTGTTCAGTGGACTACCATCGATGTGGTAATTCATGGGAACCGGGTTTTTTCCCCAAAGGGGATGACTACACATTTTCTGGCACTGAGCTTAAGGCCATGGTTCTGACACCAGTTGCTGGTCTCAGTGAGACCTTTCTGTAGGAAATTCATTAATAATGAATGCTACTAATGCAGCAATAATAAAATGTTGAACCTTTTGTTATGGTCCCTGCAAAAGCCTCTTGATTTCTCTTGACTTCACAGACTTTTTAGATCTTTTTTTTTTCCTCCTTTCACTATATCACTCAACTCTACAATATGCAATTTCTTATGCTTTGGTTTCTTCCTCTTTTCCAATTGTTTCTCAAGAATCTAAGCATGTTTTCAGTTAAATTTACAAAAAATGTCTTCAATCATCTTACTGTAATAGTCTAGGTAAACTTCAAACAAATATAAGATTTAGGTTTACATTCAGTCCCTAAACAAAACAAAGACTGTATGATTATTCTTCATGCAATTATGTAACACAAGTTCATCTAACAAACGTCCTTATTAACTAATTTAAGGGGAGAAGAAATATTTTTTTTTCACTCGATATCCAGATGATCATTTTATAGGAATTTACACATATTTGTTCATAAGAGAACAACCAAAGAAGCTGAGTGGAAGCCAACTATCACTTAAATTTAGGCTTGATACTCCGGGGGAGAACCTGGTTAAACACTGAAGTGTATTATAAATCAGAAGTAGCTAAACATAACTAGTGGATTACAGCTCAGTAGAGGAGGTGGAAACTGCTTGAATTAGGCACAATCAACTATATCTCTAATATTAGAGCATTCTGTTTCTAAGTGTTGGCATGATCATGGGAACAGACATACATACATTCAGAGAAATGCTTTCTTAGATATGGGCTAGGTGGTAGAAGTGTATACTTCAGATGAATTTTTTAATGGTTTTATGCTTACACTATTGTTTGAAGATTTTAGCAGTGGTTTCAGTTTTGTTTCACTAAACTTTTCACATGAAGTAAACTATTCTCTGCATACTTCTTTTCTGAAGTGTAGTTTAAGGACAGAACAGTGTAATATCACAAAATCCAATGAGGGAGCAGCTGTACTCGAAGTGCTAACAAAACTGAAGAGCACAAATGACAATGATGGCATTATATGGAAATAGCATGTCACGTGCTTATGTACCTTTGTAGAGACAAGACAGAAATAGTCCTCAAACAGAAATAAGAACAGCTGAGAAATATGTCCAAGAAGCAGAAGGTGGGAAAACTCAAATGTTATGCTATGCTGCAATGACCCCCACCTCCAAAGATAATATACATACTTGGGTTTTGGCAGAGCTCTAGTATTCTTTCACTACTGTCCTACAAATTTAGGAAAAGACAGACACTTCAGTTTTCAAAACTATACGAAATAAACACGTATGTCAGGAAGCAGTCTGTATTCCTTTAAGCACAAATACATTCAACTTCTTTCCCCTATAGATCAAAGCAGCAAAAGAAGAAAATTCTGTTCCTGTAGGAAATGTTTTGGTTAAAACACTATGCTTATCATGGACCATAGATAAGACTGTTACTAATTTTTTAAGTTGAACACACTGCGGGAATAAGTAAGCTGGACTGATTTCAGTATACTCTACAGAACTGGACAGAGACATGGGAACAATTTTCAAAGGCAGGCGGATATTGCCACGATCATGTCCACCATACATTTATACTCTCCTACCTTACCCACCATATTCCACACCATCACTTCTCAGCAACTTATACACGCACCAAAATCATTTGTCCTCACACACTTTCTATCTCATACATTAGCTTTTCTTCTAAAGCCACGTTCACATCTTAGTACATACCTGTTTATTCCTAATCGTGTCTTCCTTCGCCTTTCACTAACCTCCATTTCTTCACCTCTGTCGTTATCTCAAATTAGTCACCACTCCTGCTGCTATTTACACTTACACTATTTTAGTCAACATTTATAGCTCATATTCACTCTAACACACACATCTTATGTAAATTAACTGTACATACTATAACAAATGCTGCGTTTTCACTATTAGCATGCTTGCTGGAATCATATTCCTGCATATTGTAATTCATTGTCCTTGATTTAATCATATTTCTATCTACTGTAATTTACTGTACTCTATTGCCCTTGTGACCCAGGTTGTGCCTGAAAAGGGTCTTTGAGCCAGTGCACCTTCCCTGAAAATAAATGTATGCATGAATGAATAAATAAAGACATTAAATATCATAACACTGACATCTGAGAAAAACATGGGACACTTGCAAAAAGGTTGTGAAAGTAAGCTAAGTTTGTGGGTGGTACAAGAAAACACTGTTTAAGTGCTCATTCAACCACAGTGCGACAATGATCTGGCTGATAACAGTGCAGCTTAAGTGAATAAAAAGGAAGGGCAGACATTTTTCTTTGTGGAACAACATGAAGTACAATCCTTCTTACCTTACTGTCATAGTACTTCTCCCTCTTATCAGTAAGAACTGAGCGGATGACAATTCCAGAGTACTCAATCACCATCTCTCCGGCATCAATGTTCCTCTTGCAGAAAAGCCCACGACCATGGATAGCAGACCTGAAACAAACCATTATGTACCAATATAAATTTTTGTCACCTTGCACAAAAACCTAACATGCTAAAAATACTGTGTATACAAGAAAAGCATCATAGTAACCAAAACACTATATGCAAAACTCATACCCTACGCCAAACTGGAAGCTATAAATGTCCTCTCACTTTATGACTAAGGATTCTCAGGTCAAGAATTAACTAATAAAAAAGTAACATAATAAAGTCTTTGTTACCGTTTTACGAGTTATACTGGCTTACAGCAATTCAATGGAATTGTTCCAAATAATTAACTTGTGCACCTGGTTAATAACACCAGCAGCTGTGTGTGGGAAAGAATAATCTATATTTTCCCCTAACCTTTCACCCAGCATGAAGAGAAGACTACATCCTTCACTGTAAAATTTTTTTATTTATTTATTTTTTTAGTCTGCTAGCACAATTCAGTGTAAACACCTTATTGTAACAACTCATTTTAACATACTGTGCTAATCAGCATTGACTTCTGCCACAATCAGTTTATACTGTAGTAGCATCATGTCATGCACACAGTCCTTGTGTTCAATTGCCAACATGCCACTAAGCATGCAAATCCAGACAGTACTGCCATTCTTTCCAGTCTTAATTTTATGTTGTCCATTAACCAAAAACAGGTAAAAACACAGATTAAATTACAACATATAATTTGAGATCAGTAATTATTTAGTGACTACATTGTTTTAATACTATTTTACAAGTCTTAACTAGACCATTGACTTCAAAAACAGATACATAATTTAATAAAGATTTTAAAAATATCACTTAAGACCTAGGAAAAATAGATCAACAGAAAAAAGATTTTAACTTTCTTTCATTTACTTACATTATTATACACCATGTATATTTTCTTCCTTTGTAAGGATCAGTCTAGTATTACATAAATTGCTTAATTCCGGCTTTCCCTTAAACCTCACTTTGCCTTCTCCTGAACATTATTCTGCATTTATTGTTCCCAATGCCTTTCATTTATTTTTATGAAATTTGCTCCTTCCCTTTCCTAAAGATCCCTATTCTGGTTCTTTTACCTTTTATAATATTCAATACTTCAGATACAGATGGTTTACACTTTGATTTTATTTTCTAGTAACTGGGCAGCCAAAAGACAAACTTAAACTCAGTAAGGCCTTATTATGTCTAGGCAATTCAAATCCTGTGTCCCAGCTCATAAAATTCATAATTTTAGCTACAGCCATTTCCTCACCCAATATTATTTCTGACACAGAACTCTGTAACAAATTTTTTAAAATCTGCCAACTCATTACACACAAAAAACATATGTTCCTAGTTACTTATTTCTTCCCTATCAAATCTCCAACATTTGCTCTCTACCGGAGGAAAAATTATTTGAAGTCTGCCTGTCCTGCACACTTGGGAGCTTTACATATTTTCCACCACTGTTGTCTTGGAAATTGCTTTTCTGTTCTCTCTTCCCATTCATTTCTAACCTCATCTGAGTGAATCTAAGAGTTATACAATACTTTTTATGCCCTTCTAATTATCCCTTTTTTAACAGCAGCTTCTGTTCTACATTTGACCAAAAACTCCTCCAGAGCAGATTTCGCTTAGGATTCCCATACCCCTTTCTATTTTATACTGTGATACCACTCCTTTGTATCAATCCCTTGTAGGGAAGGATCTCTAGCCTGCCTGCAGTCTTAACATCTTTTTGCATCTACCTCTAAACTTGGTATAATTAAGTCTTCCATAAATATTTCTATTTATGCTCTTTACACAATTTTTCAAAAAATTTCCAAAATATTTCTACTACCTCTACAGGATCTACAGTTATTTTTCTTGTTTTAGGCTTCCTACGTTTGGCAGCAGCCTTCTACAGGATCTCAAGTTATTTTTCTTGTTTTAGGCTTCCTGAGTTTGGCAGCAACCCTTTCTATTTTCTGTTGCCGAAGTAGTTGTATTTAAAGTTTGTGCACTCAAGAGTAACGAAAAAATGAGTTGCTTAACAGCAATCTTTCTAAACTCATGCATAATAAATATATGCTCCCTTTATTCTTCTTTACCACTCAGCATTTGCTCCTCTCGTCTGTGAGAGTCCCTATTTTGCAATACTTTAACCTTTATCAGCCCCTTCTAAGTAATTTGTATTACTTCTTAACCATATATCTTTCTCTTTTACTTCCACCCTGTTTTAAACTCCAGTCCCACTCACTAGCTATAACTTCTAGATATTTCTATCTTCCCTAATAACTCCTGAACAAGTTCCACTACCCATTCCTTAAACTCCTCTTTTTAACAAGTAGATGGGAAAACACCAGTCTCTCATTTTTATCTTAATTTTTTATCGGAGCTTGATCTGAAAGACTTAATGGATGTGTGCTGAAGCTTCAATTATATGCAGATATTCCTTTGAAATATGACTTCTATCTAGTCTAGCCCAGTTACTATACCTTGGAGGAAGAAGAAGTTATGTACTCACCATAATGTTCCACATGAGTTGTTCATCTCGCCTTCATTCTTTACTGAGGGGTTCGGAGGCGGATCCTTGGCTCCGACTCGGCCAACTGCAAAAACCCGAGGTCTTCAACCAGCTCGAGGCCAACTCCCTATCCTATGATGCACCCTGATCTTCCCCCTGATCTTCCCTCAGATTTTGTTTGCCACCAACTAACTACCTAGTAGTATAAATATGCCACTCAGAGAGCTGAATAAGAGACAAAGCACCATATAAGAAAGGTGACAGACCCCAAGTAGACTGGATGGGGGTTGCAGGGTGGGACGCATGAATGAAGGCGAGATGAACAACTCACATGGAACGTTATGGTGAGTACATAACTTCTTTATGTGAAGTTGTTCTATCTCGCCGTTCATTCTTTACTGATGGGTAGCGTCCCAAAGCACCATCCTTCTCGGGTGGCTCACGGGAGAATATTCCTCAGAACTGTGGAACCAAAAGAGGTCCTGTCTACTTTGTAATGAGTGATAAAGGTATGAGGTCTTGACCAGGTAGCTGCTGCACAAATAGAATCCAATGGTAACCTTGCAGAAAAGGCTAATGAGGTTGAAACGGCTCTAGTAGAGTGGGCTTTTATTTTTTGTTGCAAGGAAGCATTCTCTGTGTTATAAATGAAGGAAATGCAATCTGATAGCCATCTTGACAAGGTTACTTTTGTCACTGGAACTCCTTTTTTGATTCTGAAAAGGAAACAAAGAGCTGATCTGTTGATCTGAATTGTTTCGTTCTACCTAGATAAAATCAGAGTTGCCTATGAACATCAAGTTTGTGCAGCATGTGTGTTCCATCCTTTGTGTACTGAGGAAAGAAAACTGGCAACTCAATTAATTGGTTAAGATTGGTCTCTGAACAAACTTTTGGTAAAAAGGATGGATTAGTTCTGATCGAAACTCTGTCATGGAAAATCAGATAAGGCTGTTTAATGGTCAAGGCCTGCAACTCAGAAATCTTCCAAACAGGAGTAATGGCTATCAGAAAAATAGTCTTCCATGAAAGTAATTTCAAAGGACAGGTCGAGGGTGGTTTGAAAGGAGGTAATATGATTCTGGAGAGAACAAAATTTAGATTCCATGGAATGACTGGAGCTCTGATTGGTAGCCTCAAATGAATGGCACCTTTAAGAAAGGCTTTAGCGAGTTGATGCGACATGACTTTGGAGCCTTGGAACTCAAAATTAAAGTTTGAGATTGCTGCTAACTGAACTCTGATAGTAGCTGCAGCAGCTCCTTCATTGAAAAGTTTAGTTAGAAATTCTGACATAGATGGGATCGGAGCAAGTTAAGGATCAACATCATTCTGAGATGCCCATGAGGAAAATCTCTTCCATTTGCTAAGATATAACTTTCTGGTGGATGATTTATGAGAGGATGTTGAGCTCATGATGTCAGCTGAGCGGTTGTAAATCCTGGCTACTGTGGGAATTGGAGCAGCCAAACTGTCAGTTTGAGGGAATGAAGAGAAGGATGAAGAGCCCTCGATGAATGGGTCAACAGATCTGGAACTGGGTCCAGGATCCTTCCAAGAGATGAGGCTAGAGGAAGGGGAACCAAATTTGCCGAGGCCAGTAAGGGGCTATCAGGATCATGGTCCTTCCCTGAATTTTTGCTTTCTGTAATACCTTGGGAATTGGACAGAAGGGAGGAAATGCATAAAGGAGACCCAGGGGCCAACTGTGCACCAGTGCATCCCTTGGAGCATCCCCCGGCAGGGGAATCAGGACAAAGTAGCTGCTGCATTTCGTGTTTGTTGGGGATGCAAAAAGATAGCAGCAAGGCTGGCCCACCTGCAGAATATCTGTTCTGTTACTTGTTGTTTTAGGGACCACTCATGAGGCAGTAAGATTGTACTGCTCAGCTTGCCTGCTATAACACTGGATTTCCCCGGGATGTGCGTTGCTATCAGAAAGCACTGGGAGGAGACTGCCCACTGCCATACTCTCATGGCCTCTCGACACACAGGGTAAGGTTTGGTTCCTCCTTGTTTGTTGATGTACGAGACCAATGAAATGCTATATGTCTGAACTGCAATTGTTCCCAGAGGTAGAGAGAGTCGTGAAAGGACTGCAAAGCTAGAAGTAACATTCTCATCTACAGGAAATTTATATGCAGATGAGCCTTGTGTTTATTCCACATGCCTTGGGCTTCTTCCCTGATAATGCCTCCCCACCCAATCAAGGAAGCGTCCGTGGTCACCGTGGCTATGGGATTGGATAGAACGAATGGACGTCCCCGAGGTACATGTTGAGATGTCAGCCACCACTGAAGGTCCTTCTTGCACGTATTCATTATGATAATTTGGTGTGACATCGGAAGTTCCTGAAAGGACCATTGAGAGAATTGCATTGCATGTGCATAAGATTGAGGGGGATGGCAATGATTGCTGCCACCATCGATCCTAACAATTTGAGTACCATTGAGAATGGGGCTTTTTTTCTTGGAAGCAGGTCTAAAATTTGTTTTCGTAATAGACAAACTCTTTCTGGAGGCAGAGTTAATGTCATTGAAACAATTTTTAGTTCTGCTCCTATAAAGACGGTCTGTTGCGATGGCAATAAGGCAGATTTTTCTGAGTTGATGGTAATCCCCAATTGATTGCAGAGATTTAAGGTTGTGTCCCTCACATGAATGAGTTGACGCTTGGTGGTGGCAGTGAGGAGCCAGTCATCTAGATATGGAAACACCTGGAATCCCAACAGTCTCAGGTGAGCGGTGACTACTGCCATACATTTGGTGAACACTCTGGGGGCTGTAGTAAGACCAAAGGGCAGAGCGCAAAATTGATAATGAATGGCTCCCAGCCAGAAGCGTACATGATCCCCGGATGGTCTGTCCATTTTATGCGGTAGTATGCATCCTGAAGATCTATAGAGCACATCCAATTGTCTTTCCCCAGAAAGGGAAGTATTGACTGAAGCATGACCATCCAGAACTTCGTCTTTTTTACTGACTTGTTTAGTCTGCTTAGGTCCAGAATAGGTCTTCAATCCCCTTTTTTCTTTGGAACTAAAAAGAACCTTGACTAAAAGTTCCGGATTCTCCCTGGTCTGCTGGGACTGGTTGGATGACTCTTTTGTCCAGCAACCTTTAGGCCTCTAAGGCTGCTTGGTCCCTGTGACTGGGTGGAATGTCTGAGATTTTCTTTACTAGAGGGGGTGAAGTGGCAAAGGGAATTGAGTATCCTCTGGATATTGTGCTTTGTACCCAGCTGTCTTTTGTTATTTTTAACCAGGTATCTAGGTACAAAGATAGGCGTCCCCCGACTGCCTTCAGAGATAAGCAGTCGGGCTTCATCTCAGGAGCACTGATAGGGCTTGCCAAAGAACTGATCTCTGTCGCCCTGTTTCTGCGCACCCCCTCTGCTGCGTGGGTGACGTCTTCCATTAGTACCCCCTCCTCTGCCTCTAGAGCGGGTTTCACCACGAGTGTTCTGGAAAGATCCGTGACATTTACAGACCCATATCTTTCCACCTCCCCTCCCTTTGTGGTAGGGTCTATTCAGGGTAGAAAAACATACTCCGACAGCAGGACAAGGTCTTTCTGTCTTTCTCACTCCTGGTAAGAGTTTCCTTTACAAGTCCAAAAAGGGACAAACCGTCAAAAGGGATGTTAATGAAGAAGACTTAAAGGGTTCTGCAAAGGAACATAAGCGCATCCAGGAGTGTCTCATGACAGTGATTCCTGTACCCGCTGCTCTGCGTGTACCATCAGCTGCATAATGACAACAGACGCATGGAAGAGTTCACTACCGATATTAAGAGTGGAGAGCTGGGAAATTACCTTGTCTGAAACTCCCGCAGCCACTGAACCCTGCAGGGTGTCTCCTAGGTCTTTCAAGGGATCCCTTTGTAACCTAGTAAAATGTGTGAGGTAGTTCAGCGATCGAAGGCCGCTGAAATAAACATACACTTCCCGTATCTATCCATAATCCTAGATTCTCTATTAGGAGAATGAACAGATGAAGTCTCCGACAATTCCTTCGTGGTGACTACTGCCACCACCATAGCATCAACAGGTACTCCTTTAGTAAGGTAAAGTCTATTTGGGGGCTAGTTATAAATTTGTTAGGCCTCCTGGGAACAGACTCCGTGGTGTCTGGGGAGTCCCATGCCCTTCGAGTGAGTAATTCAAACAACTCATCGATTGGTGGAAACACCCAAGAGGTGGAGGGTTGAGACCGAAACTCCTTCAGGAGGACTGACTCATCAGAAGGGTTAAGGGATTTCCAGCCACCCCTCTGTTTAAGAATCTCTAAGATATCTGCAAAAGAGACATCTTCGGGAGGGGATCGTGGGGAACCTTCTGACTCATCCAAGTCAGTATCTGAAGTGATTGACTCCTGTGGGAAGTCCAGATGCTTCCTCTTGCAGAGTCTCTCCCTAGGCAATTCTTCAGTGGGGGCTTCTGGAGAGGTCTCGGAAGAACATGGCTCACCTAATGGAGCTTCCTGAGGCTCAGGATCTCTACGCGTCAATGGAACATGTGATTAAAAGGCAGACACCAGTGCTTTCAGGGAGGGAGCTGCTCGAACTGATGGAATGGTCATCGGGGCGGACAAAGCCCTCCTCATAGCCTCAAAGGCCCCTTGGTCCTGATGAGGGGAATCCCTCGGATCCGAAGATTTGACGGAAACAGTCTGTGTCGGCATGGAGGGCTCCGAGCCAGAGGCCGGGGTTGAACTCACTTGAGTCGAAGCCCCAAGAAGTAAAGTCGGCACCGACAAGTTGGTCCTACTATCCTCCCCGGACCAGACTGGTGAGTGTCAGCCCCGAGATCCCTCGTTCGGCACCAAAGACATCAGGGCAGTCGGGACTGAAAAACCTAGAGTAGATGTCGGACCTGAGGGTTCCATGATCATCAGTTCTACGCTCTCCGGCTCTGAAACTTCCATACAGATCATAGGCGAAACATGATGTAGGAGAAACCAAGGTCGGCTCCGAAGCCCCCGGGGTCGGTGCCGATAAAATTTTTGCCAGCGCCGGTATCTGTAGAAACTTCTTCACCATGCGGTCCACATCCAAATCAGACAGTCTACTTGAGGCCCATGGGGGATGTGATGAAGCCACAGATTGCAATATAGGGGACTTAAAGGCATTAGATACCAGCTCTAAGCTAGGGGACCAGCTCCTAACCATTACGACAGTCTGTTCCGAAGGCTTTGGAACCGATGTTGAAGCTTTACTAGAAGCTGATTTCGAGGCAGATTGACTTTTTGTCGGTTCCGTCTTTTTAGAGTGCTTGTCTGACTTGTCCAGTGACTCTTGAAAGGAGGATTTCAGCAGACCCTTATCCATTAGCTTTCTCTTTCTCTCATACAATACTCTTGAGCTGAAGGAGTGGCATACAGCACAGCTTTCCTGCAGGTGTACCTCACCCAAGTAGTAGACACATTCAGTATATGTCCATCAGTATTGGACATCTTTTGCCCACATCTTGGGCATTGTTTGAAGCCAGACTTGGCTTTTTCTTTCTCTTGCTGGGACATATTTCCAAACACAAATACTTAATATGGTCAAGTACAGTAACAACTCCCTATAAAAAAAGGCGGTTCTGCAAAAATATGCACACACAATAACTAGTAAGCCTTAAGAAAAGAAGGCTGTAATGCTTAGCTAATAATCCAAATATTTAACTGCCCTGTATAAAAAAGAATGGCTGTAACAACCAACAAACACACACCACACACAAGTAATACTATAGCAAAGACTTAAAAGGCTTAAAAAAAACAGCCACTAACATCTAATTATAATATTAAAACAAACTAGGAGCCCTGAGAAAAAAAGGGCTATAATCTAATATAAACACACTAAATGCCCTGTAAAAAAGAAGGCCTATACCATAAGATAAACGCACACTCTATGTGATATGATAAAAGGATAAAAAAAAAGATCTAAAAATACGGCCACTAATTTCTCAGTAATTTAAGCTAACTTGAGATAGGGAGAAAAGAAGGCCTAAACAAAACGGCCCTAACAACTAACTATATTATCTAAGAAATATTAGAAAAGGCTAACACTCTAACTACTGTTTAAAGACTAAATAAGCTATTATAACAGTTATGAATTTGCAAAATATTAAGAGAAATATACAGAGAAATATAAGGTTATTCACTGGCCAGAGCTGGTGAACATCCAATCAAGTTGCAGCAGCAAACGAGATCTGAGGGAAGATCAGGGTGCATCATGGGATAGGGAGTTGGCCTCGAGCTGGTCGAAGACCTAGAGCTTTTGCAGTTGGCCGAGTCGGAGCAGAGGATCGGCTCCAAACCCATCAGTAAAGAATGAACTGCGAGCTAGAACAACTTCCCATTAACATGTTACTCTGTCAGAGTTCCTACAATTGAATTCCCATCTTCCATAATAAGCATTTTCATAAATTTATTCAGAAATCTACCCTCTTTTGTTACATTTTCCCATCTAAATCTCCTGGTACTTCCTCACTATTGCAAATCAAATTCCAGTCCCTACTTGTAATATTCTATGCTGAAAGCTGATTTCTCCCAAAAGTTTTTGACTACATATAAATACATGCAAGAACAATTATCCTCACATGCCAATATAGCCCCTTACTTACACAAATCTACCATTATTGTCTTTTTTTGCTTTCATAATTATTGGAACCCCTCTAGCAATTAGCATGATAATTCCCCTTTTCTTTTATACATTACATTCTGCTGAATATCCATCATGAAATCCTTTCTTTGTTAAATTCACATGCTCATTTCATTCCAAATGTGTCTCTTGCAGCATTAATATATGTGTGTGCATAATCTATTATGAATTCAATGCTCTTTCCTTTTTGGCTGCACCTGTAAGGTTATTTATAATCCAGTATAATTTGGGCTGCTTAACCATTATGATAAATCACTATTGTTCCCACTTATTACACATGTGCATCTTCTGAATGTGTATTTCCAACTTTTGTTGCAAACTCACACTAATGTTTGGAAGGATGATCTTTTACACAGTTGTTTCTTCTACTCTCCATCTGAACCCATGTCGCATTTTCAAGACGTTTTGTTTTAATGAAAACCGTCAGACAAGAAACTAAATACATTTCCAGAACACTCCCATCCCCTATTAACTTGAAACAAATACACAAAATTATGTACATCTTCAAAAAATGATCAACATCCCTTGCTGGATGCCAAACTACAAAATCTTATCCACTTACTCTTGTATACTTTGTATGAAGAAGGTCAAAATATGTACAACCTGTGACAAAAGCCTGGACTGTCTAACCATCATAGGAACTGCAGAAAAAATTCTGTTAACTTGAGGGCTTTGATGTCCAGGTGAGGTGTCCTGAATGGGTGAGAAGAGGTTTGAAGCCAGATCCAGCACAGAAGGACATAATTCCAAGACCTACACGTTGAGGACGGACAGAAGACATCGGATCTTGGCATTTTTCATAGCTTTCACCATCATTTTACCTTGTTTTTCAAGCCCATTTGCTTACAAAAAATGTTTACTGCTTAAACCAAGGACACTAATGTAGACCTCCACCACTGTAAAAACAAGGGAAATTATCTTAATTCTACGTATAATGCAATCACTACATTTTTACATCTCACCCCACTCAGCCGAAGATCACAGCATTATTTTAACTCGCTTCTGTTAAGGCTTTCTTCTCTTGTGTCTATTTCTTACAACTCAAAAAAAAAAAAAAGCACTTGTTTACTTTAATATCTTACAACAGTCACTGAAAAGACTCTCTCCACAATTAAACTGTTTTACAAGATAACCTGCAGTTTATATCATGAAATGTTTTATACTAATAACAAACATTGTTTTGCAGTTAACTTCTTTTTTCCCTTTAGTGTTCTTCTAAACATTAATGACAATTTGGAGTACATGCTTCACAGACCACTCAAAAGTTTAACAAAGTCAACTAAAGTCCAAACTTTTCTCAGCCAGTTTTTCTTACAAAGCCATATTTCATAAATGGATTGATGCATTATCGTCTCACATTTATTCACTAATTCAGTGTTGCTGGTCCACGATCATCTTCATCTCCCTACACCAGACTCTGATTCAAGTTCAAGACACTGCAGATTCTTCAAATCAACTCGTGATTTTTTTCTCTCTCTCAAGCATTTTCCTTTGGAACATGTGAAAAGGTTTCAATGGCAAAATCTCTCTATGATCTTTGTTCTCAGAAGAACAAGAGTGTCCTTCTGCTTGCTGGCTCACTTTTTGTTGGATAAACTTTTTTATTTCCTCCTTAGCCTCTTCTGCATCAAAAATGTATTCAATCCTCCAGTAGCTTGAATCTCACACTTTGCCCCTTGGCATTCCTTGAATGTTGGGACACAATTTGCTTCTCTTCTGCCTGTGTGCAGTGAATAATTATTTTCCAAAAATGCTTTGATCTCTCCAATTTTTAATAAATTTTCCTTCTACCACAGTGTTTTCAGGATCAATTCTTTCTGCTGGTATTATGCTAATATAGGGCTTGGCTGCCTTCTCATGGCCAGATTTGAAGTATACACTCAATATGCCCTTTCAATTAAAAATCCTTGTGTGGAACATAGGCCCAATTGCTTGTGCTTTCATAAAATTAGTTGTTCCTTTCAGTTTCTCTAGTACAGCAGAAAAGTTTAGGTTTTCTCTGCTACCCTGTCTTCTTAGTATTTTTTGAAACAGCTCTTCCTGACAGCCTCATATTCAGCAGCCTTTTCTTCATTTCAGTCTGTGATTTTTACAATTTTATCAGTTCATTTGAACAGCTGCTTAAAAGCTTCTTTTATAGATTTTTCTAGCCTTTTGTTATTTGAGTTGATATATTTATTCAGTGTTTCATTTATCTACTTTAATCACCTCGGACTACATGTGTTTTATTTTTCTCTCTAAATTACCAGAAACAATCTCCTGAACGTAAGCTTAAGCTGCTTAACTAGTTCTGGAATTGACATGCTCTCACACATGTGAACAGCAATTAATGTGTAAATGGTGGGTGCTGGGTAGCAGAACACCAGTGTTTAGGAAGCTGCATATCAAATGTGGAACAGAGACTTCAAAGGCCTACACCACAATTAATGCTGGCATTAAGGAGAGTTCCATAAAGCAGTACTCCTGCCTTCATAAGGAAGTTTTCTGAGATTTCAAACTATCTGCTATGTGGGGCATGAACCTCAGACATCAAGGTGACAGAATAAATTTTTTATCATTCTGGGCCACTGAAGTCTGCTGGATATGAGAGAGGCCTGGAGAGAAGTCCTTAGCCCAAGTGTAACCATCAAAATATGGCTGGGGGATATAAAACACTGCTCCCCTTCAGCAGGCCAGTCACAAGCAAACAACAGCCATTCTACTCTCCATGGCAGAATGCAACTATCTTGGGCAATTTGTCATTTGCTGATGTGAAGGACAGATGTGAACCTGAGTCTCTCCAAGCTGAGTATGACTTTGGATGGGGACCAGAAGGCTATATCAAGGAAAGACTTGCCTCCAGGAGGATGTTATTAACACCTTCCTTATAATTCTTTAGCTCTCTGACGCTGCTTTGTCAAAGTCCATGAACTGTGAGAATCAGACCCCCTTCCGCAGATTCACTATGCTTATCTCTTTAAACTTTTGTAATTTTCTGGGCACTGAAGGAGGCTAGGGAGCTCCTCCCTGCATCTTCAGATGCCCTTTCTAAGGTCTTTTTCTCCTTGACTCTTGACAACCAATAAGCAAGACAGTCATATAGGCAGCAATCACAGATTTCTGACTTGGTTTAACACTGCCGTTCCCTTCACAGCAGCACTGAACACATGGAATTTTCACAATGAAAAACTCAAATGTGTGTAGTCTCCTACTCTCATATGGATCTCTCTGGCAACATATACATTTGATTTGGAAGATGCATATCCTTGCTCTTGTATGTGGACTTCTCCCACACTCCAGCCTTTGCTAGTTGTCACTGTTGCAGGGGATCAAATTAATTATCTACAGTCAAGGCAGTGAATGTTCACACATACCATTCTACACTGGTTCCACCAGCACAAGTTTGTATTACAACATCGAAACGGCTAAACACTGAACGAGGGTTCATCGACACAATCAGCAAACTACAAGTTATGCGAAAGTACAGTTGTGTACACTTACCATAAATGTGGATGTTCGAGTGTATTCACTGTTGCAGTCATGATATTTGGGTTATCCCTGCCAAGGTAGCCCTCAGTCAGCCCGAATAGCAGAGGCTTGGTATTTCTGTGTCAGTTGCTGTCGCTTCAGGAGTGATGTCAGGTCGTCAGTACTATAAACTAACATAGCCATCACCATTACATCAGTTTTTCTTGCCCTGTCAGGAGCCCCCAAGTGGGAGCCAGGATATGGTGGAAGAACTCCACCAGTAGAAAGTAAATACCAAAAAGTTCCTTGTAATAAGAGAGAGAGAGAAAGGGGGACGGAGGGAGGGGAAACCAGGACTTCAACAGTGAATACACTCGAACATCTACATTTATGGTAAGTGTACACAACTGTACTATGTTCTTCATGTTTCACTGCTGCAGTCATCACATTTGGGTTGATTCCCAAGCTGAGGAAAAGGGTTGAGGCAGTCAAGATGACTGGGGGCTGGCTAGGATGCCCTGCAAGACTGCAGTGGCAAAGCCTGCCCTGGATTTGGAGAAGACAGGCAGGTGGTAATGCTTAGTGAAGGTAAGAACAGATGTCCATGTTGCAGCCTCCAGGAAGTCCCTGGTGGGGGACTCCTCTGAGGAAAGCTGTAGAGGTGGAGGTTGCTCTGGTAGAGTGAGTTCTGACCCCCTTAGGGGAAGGTTTCCCCGTGTTGCTTGTACCAGAAATGGATGCAGTGTGCTATCCATTTGGAAATGGTTTGATAGATATGGCGTTGCCCTCTGCTCCTGCAGCAAAGCTGACTAACAACTAATCAGTCTTTCTGAATGATTTAGTCCTGTCTAGATAGAATCTGAGCTGTCTGTGCACATCTAGGGAGTGCAGTATTCGTTCCCCCTTGTTCTGTGGGTTAGGGAAAAAGGTGGGCAAATGAATGGATTGGTTGAGAGCCACACTGGACACCACTTTTGGCATGAAGGATGGGTTAGTCCTGAGGGAGACCCTGTCAGCATGGAAAATGATGAAGGGCTCTATAACCATTACTGCTTGTAGCTCGGATACTCTTCTTGCTGAAGTGATGGCCAGAAGCAAGGCTGTCTTCCATGAGAGAAACTTTAATTCTGCTGAAGCTGCTAGTTCAAAGGGGGGCAGGGTGAGTTTCTCTAACACAAAGTTTAGGTCCCAAGCTGGGGTAGGTGCTCTTCTGTGTGGCCTCAATTTGCTAGCCCTTCTGAGGAACTATCTGATGACAGGATGTGAGAAAAGAGGTTGCTCAGTGCTGAAATGAGCAGAGATAGCAGAGGCATGAATTTTAATACAGGAAAAGGATAGACCACTGTGTAGTAGGTCAGCTAGGTAATCCAGGATGAAAGGTAGGGAGGGCTGTGCAGTTATCGGGTACCCTAGCCTGGATCCAGGTGCAAAACCTTTTCCATTTGTCAGCATAAGACTTGCTAGTGCTAGGGCGTCTGGCCTCATGTATAACATCTAGAACCTGTTTACTGAGACTGGCAGCTTTGTACAGTGGGGTCAGGGAATAAGCCAGGCTGCCAAATTGAGGGTCTGCAATTGGGGATGCATGAATTCTCCTTCCCTCTGGGTCAGGAGTGTTGGGATCTGAGGGAGATGCCATGGTGGCAGAGGGGACAGGATGCGCTGCAGTGGGTACCAGTGCTGGCATGGCCAGTTTGGGGCAATCAGGATTGCCCTGGGTTTCTCCTCCTTTATTTTGAGCAGTACCCTGGTAATGACAGGTAGTGGAGGAAGTGCACTAACCGAGAGGTTGATGCACTGGAAAGATACAGCATCCACTTTCCAGGCCTTGCAGTGAGGCTCCCTGGTGCAGAACTTGCTGAATTGATGGTTGGAGTGGGAAGCAGAGAGTTCTACCTTCGGGGCGCCCCATTTCTGAGTTATAAGGGTGAAGGTTCTTTGGTTTAGCTGCCACTCGTGTGGGTCCAGAAGATTCTGCTTAAGTTGTCTGCCAGTGAGTTTAGAGAGCCTGGCAGGAACTGTGCTAACAGGTGTAGTTGCATGGCTGAGGCTGTGTGCCAAATGGTCATGGTGAGCCTGCATAGAAGTTAGGAGTGAGTCCCTCCCTGCTTGTGGATATACCACATCACTGTGGTGGTGTCTGTTTTGATCAGTAGAGCCCCTGGGGAGAGAAGGGGTCTGAATGCTGTCAATGCGTGCTTGACAGCCAACATCTCTTTTTGGTTGATGTGCAGATATATTTGATGTGGGCTCCACTGGCCTTGTATGCACCTGCCATTCAGGTGTGCACCCCAGGCATAGTCTGATAGGTCTGGGTGGCATGGGGTGGTGAGAAGTGCAGTCCCTTGTTGTGGTAGCATGCTGCTGCCCACCAAAGGAAATACTTCTTTAGACAAGGTATCATTGGTATAAGAGTTTCCAGGTTTTGAGAGTGTTGACACCAAAGGCTTTTTGGGTACCATGAAGTTTCTTCATATGCAGTCTGGCATATGGAATGAGTAGAATGCAAGATGCCATGAACCCCAGAGCTTGCAGGATTTTCCGTGCGGACAACTTGGGTCTGGTGGCTAGTTGAGAGAAATAAGCTATCAGGTAAGTTTGCTTTTCTGGTGTAAGGAATGCCATCTGGAATGTTGTATCCAGGCTTGCTTCCAGAAATATAATTTTTTGGGTGGGTACTAGTTTGGATTTCTTTTCATTGACAGTGTACCCTAGGGAGGTCGGTAGGTCCTTTACAAAGGCCAGGTGCTTGAGCAGCTTAGGCAGTCATCTACGTATGGGTAAATTTTAATATTTCTTTGCCTGCAAAAAGCAATGGTGGGAGCCCGGCATTTTGTGAAAACTCTGGGAGCAGTAGACAAGTCATAGGGAAGCGCAAAGAACTGAAAGTGCAGAGATCCTGCCCTGAAACGTAGATATTCCCTGCATGATTCCCTGACTGGGATGTGTAGGTAGACCTCTTTTAGGTCTAGGGTGGATAGCCAAGCATCACTGGACAGCATTGGTAGTAGTTACTGAAGGGTGAGCATTTTGAATTTTGGTATCACCAGGAATATGTTTAGAATGGAAAATAGAGGATGGGGTGCCATGTGCCCTCTTTTCTGGGTACCAGGAAGGGCCTGGAGTAGAAACCTTGGCCTATCTGTTCTGCAGGAATGTGCTCTATTTGCCCTCATGGAGAGCAGGGAAAGGACTTGCTTTTTGGCCTCTGTCCACTGGTTTGGAGGTAGATCTGGGAACCCTTTTGGGGTTGGTAGAGTGTGGAAAGAAAATCTGCATCCCTGGGACACTATGTGGAGGACCTGGCGGTCATTGGTAATGGTGGCTCAGGTGCTTGCGTGGAATGAGATTTTCCTCTCAGGGACAACTGCAGGTGGGCAGAGGAAGGCAGTGGATGTGGAAAGTCATTGTGAGTTCTTACCATGAGGAGGTGACTTTGCACTCCTTGGTTTAGAAGTGGAGGTACTCCACTGCTTTGATCTCTGTATTCCCTGTGGTCTGGGCTGAAATGACCTGGAGAGGGCAGGAAAGGACCAGTGTTTGGAGGGACAATGCCTACTGAACCTGGGTGGCTGGACCTGCAGGAAATCCTTAACTGTCTGCATAGATTTAGCTTTTTCTTCGATCTTTTATAAGACCTCCCTCTGCCTTGGTGCCAAATAAGTTGTCTTTGTGCAAGGGGTGCATCCACTAGTTTAGATTTGACATGATCTGACAAGGGCTGTTCCTTAAGCCAAGCATGCCTTCTAAGGACAGAACCGGTGACTGCTGCCCTGCAAGATGCTTCTAGGGCATTAAAAACAACAGTGTAAGGTGTGCTTAGTTACATGACTTGCAGAATGCACTAAGTCTCGCAATTTTATTTTCTGCACAAGCAGGAAAAGTTGATATTTTTTGTTTGAGGAGTTCCATGGTATGCTGCTGGAATTTTAGCATATGGAAATGACAATTTAGTGCTCTAATAGCAAGAGTAGCAGAGGTGTATACTTTTTACCCCATCTGTCTAATGCTCAGAAATCCCTATCTGAGGGGGTGGGATTCTTAGCAGAAATTGCTTTAATTCCTTTAGGCCCTTGGGAGATAACCTCAGGATCACCAGTAGGATTTTTGGAAAGAAATTTGTAAGAGACAGGGACTCTAATACTGGTCAGATTTCCTGGAGTAGGAGGGAGGGTGTCAGGAGTTAAACTAGATTCCACGAAAACATCATCCACAACATCCAGGACAGGAGGAATGAACAGGGGTCTGTGCTGTGGAAGATACAAAAATTCCCTGAGTCTCTTTTTAGACTGAGGGTAGTCCTGACATTCCCACAGGAAATGCTCCTTTAAAGTATGAAGGGTTTCCCCAAAAGAAAAATCTTCAGGTGGAGAGGCTGAAGGAATGGATTCCTCTGGATCAGAATCCTCATAAGCACAGAGGGGTTTGCATGTCTTCATATTCAGAGGCATCGGAGTCATCAGATTCCTGTTCAGATAAGACTACTGGGGACAAATCTCTCTTTCTTTTGGACGGGGTAGCTTGGCTTCCCCTAATCAACATTATAAGGTCTTCCACCATTTTAAGCATTTGAGACTGAGGCAAGGAAGCAGGTGCCTGAGATGGGGTCGTTGGTTTCTTGGGTGTGGTTCGTACCCTGTGCCTCAGAAACGCAGTAGTTTTCAAAAGAACAGAAAACGCGAAAGAAGTAGTCGTCGGTTTGTGACTGGAACTGGTAGTGCGAAGTACTTCCTTGGAAGCTGGCGCCTGCTCAGCGGCTCTGGACCCATCCAAGGTAGAGACAACCGCAGGATCCTTAGTCGATGATGAGTTTTGCGGCACACTGGACTCTGAAAGGGTCTCGGTAGCGGCCTGCCAATCTACAGAAGCAGGCATCAGGGGCTGCGAAAGCACCTCACTGAGGACTGGAGAATGGATGACTAGCTTAACGGAAGCGTCGTCGGTAGGTTTGGACCTGTGCAGCCTGTCTCGGTCTTTATCTTTACGTTTTTTCAGAAGATCTGATGTAGGATGGCTTACCGAAGCCATGTCGGAAATAGAGGACTGAAAGCAAAAATATCTAGCTACAACAAGGGCCCGACAACGTATAGTTCTGGTGTTGAACAAAGCACAAAAGCGACAGCGGGGGACGTTGTCGTCTGGGCTTAAGCAAGTGACGCAGTAAGAATGAAAGTCTTGGTGTGGTATTTGCTTTCCACAGGCAAGACAATTGTTAATTTTTTCTGACATTGGTTAGAGTAAGAAAAAAGGATCCCCAACAGGGTACTTCACTTTAGAAGACTTCAACTTCAATTCGGAAAAACGAAACTCAGGTAGCGGCCAACCAGCACTTGTGCAAACTGCTTCGGGATCATCGGCAAGAAAGACTGATGTAATGGCATCAGCTGCCTTACTTTATACTACTGGCGACATGACGTCAGTCCCAAAGCGACAGCAACAGACGCAGAAATACTAAGCCTCTGGTATTCGGGCCGACTGAGGGCTATCCTAGCAGGGATAACCCAAATGTGATGACTGCAACAGTGAAACATGAACATCGGTCAGATCACAGACTTTCTTCCTATGGAAAAAAATTGGTAGCCCAACCAAACATGACACAACAGTTCAAACATTACAAAGTGGGGGCCTGTGCCCCACACACCCATCTAACTAAATATACCAACTCTTAGATCGCACTACAGTGGGGAAAACGTCAAAATCAAGGCGACGGCCAAGCAATTTTTTTCCCTAGGGAAAAAAATCGGTGATCTGGCCATTCACATAACTTGTAGTTTTCTATTTGTGTATCAAAGAAAATGCGTTAGTGTTCAGCCGTTTCACTATCGTAATATAGACCCCACCAGCACCTGTGCGACTAACAAACTTGGGATACCTTGGCTGTAGTCTGGACTTTATACCTGTGTGCCATGGAGTAAGCCTCCAGGTGTTTTGAGATGACACATGGATACTTATGGCAGTGCTTCATGCTGGGCCTCTTCGCTAAGTAACACTGGTGCAGAGCTTGGCTCAATTTGACAGACACATGAACACTCAGATAAGCTTCACTGTTTTAGGTACTGAATGCAGAAGCATTTCCAGCATAAAGGTCATGACTGCAAATTTAATTAAACCAGAATAAAACAGTTGTAGCAGAAACTGGTATGTGTATCCCCAAACGTGAGGTTTTAGAGATAAACCACAGAAGGCCAGTATCAACTGTAGACTTGCACAAATACTCCCTGAGGTTAGAGAGAAATACTTCAGTTCCCCATCTGTCAATTTCTTATACCCAGCTAATTTTTATCATAAAACACACTATTACATCTCATACAACATTCTGTGCAGTCCACATGCATGATGCACTCTTCTCTCCTGGTGGCTGTCCTTTATACCAAACCAGACAAAATTCATCTGCTTCTCAAACATATAGCTCTAAATACAACAGATACAGCCTACTATCAGGAGTTACAAAACTGATTTCCATATTTATCACATCATCAGATGCATAACTTCATGCCACTCCTCCATATATTTAGTTTCACATATGAACTTATCAAGGCTAGCTCACCTTCACCCACAAAGGCCAATTAACTATTCCCCACTAGCACCCTCATACATATCGCCTTTTGTACCCAGATATTCCCATTTACAATTATCACGCTTATTGTGTCTGCTTTAATAATTCTCTGTGTCTTTAACTTCTTCTATGAACTTTATTATGTTCTTCACACCAGCGTGCATGTAATGTCACACCTCTAACAGCTTACACACATTCCTGTATTCCATAGAATTTTCTGGAAAAAACTACTTAAAAAGTATAACACAATTATAAATATTTTGTGAACAATTAAGCTATTAAAACTGTACAGATAGCAAAGGTATCGGTAAATACTCTTTGCAGTCATACTAGTCAGTGCATCCATAACCTTTCCATAAACACAACATATTAAAATGTGCCAAAATGAGAACTGCCCCCCCCCAATACTTCCACAAAAAACTGTCATATCTTGGAAACCTTGGCACAGACTGTTAGAACACTTGCAAGGTTCACATGACAGCAAGAAATTCTTCTGAGTGCATGTTTACTGAGATACTTACAAAAATATGAAAACATACAATAAATTGTATAATTACCAATATATAAAACACTGAATACCACCCTTGAGATGTGCAACTTACAATGCAAATATCAATGACAGTTTTCAACACTGAAGGTTTCACTGGATGCCAGTGTGTGTAAGCCATTTGTTTTTCAGTATTTTTTAAATACCTTTATTGAATTACTTAAGATACAGACAAACATTCATTTATATAAAATAAAGGATATTAACATGTTCCTAGTTACAAATATTATACATTACATTTTTTTTTTGTAATTATTCATCAATCCAACATTACATAAATTGCTCAGTTCCTGCTCCCCTTGCATCTCACTCCTCCACTAAAACATTACTCTGCATTTACTGGTCACATAATGTCCATTTTTGTCTATGTAATTTGCTCCGGCCTTTTCTAAAGACCTACTTCCAGTTTATTTATCTCAATTACAATATTCACTACTTCAAACACAGTTAGTTTACACTTTGATTTCCGTTTTCTAGGAACTGCTCTTTTGGCAGCCACCAGAATTAAACTTGACAAGGCCTTACTATGTGTGGGCAAATTCAGATCCTGTATCCCAACTCAAAAAAAACAATTTCCTTAGTTACACCCATTTGCTCACCAATTATTTCTGAAAAAGTACTCTGTAGGGAATTTTTGAAGTCTTCCAATTCATTACACTCCCAAAAACATGTTTCCAGTTACCTCTTTCTTCCCAGTCAAACCTCCATTTGCCATCTACCTGAGGAAGAACACTTTGGAGTCTGCTCGGGGTATAAAAATACCTATGTAAACACTTTCAAGCAAAAATCCTAAATATTCTGGAGTTTGTGGCATATTTGGTAGCCATATACATGTGTCCTCCCCATTGTTTTGTTGCAGACCGTCGATCCGCTCTCTCTCCCCATTCTTTCTACCATTCTGTTTCCTATAGTTAGTGTGCAATATCTAACATGCCCTAAAAATGATCCTTTTTTAACAGCAGATTCTGTTCTAGATTCAACTAAAAACTCTAAAACAGCAGGTCTTTAATTTGGAATTTGCCTATCCCTTTCTCTTTGCTTAAAGTCTAACATCAATCCCTGAAAGAAAGGCAGTCTCCAGCCTGCAGTTCAAATGTCTTCTTGGCCTCTTCATATTCTACAATCTTTGTCATTCTAGTTATTTGCTCCCCATACTTTGGTTCATTTGCCAGTTTTCCCCAGTAAATTACAGCCCCTTTCTTGCCTATTCTCTGTACCCTTACCGACAAGTCATCTCTGACCGCAAAATCTCCTTTCTTCATTCTTGTGTTGGCGTAATTCTTATAATACTTTCTGCTAAACTGCAGTCATCCCCATTGGCAAAATCTTCTTTCTTTATTTTCATGCTAGCTTAACTCAATATATTTCCTGCTACTTTATGAATACATTATGCATGGCTGTTATTATTCGCTTTAAGGATTAGCATCCAAAATCCCACTCTCTTATTTCTTGAATTAGCCCCATTTCATCATCCCTTTCCACTTGTGTTACATATATGAGCCTTAACTTTGTAGCTCTAAACACCCTCAAATCAGGTAAAGTACAGTTGTGTACCTACCATCGAGTGTATTCACTGTTGCAGCCATTACACTTTGGTTATCCTGCTGGCAGGCTACCTGCAGTCGGCCTGAATTCCAAAGTCCTGGTCCGGCATCGGTTGCTGTCGCCTCTTCCCTGACGTCAGTGCGCCGCCAGGGGAATATAAGATGCAGCCAACGCCATTTTCTTCAGTTTTTCTTGCCCCAATGTCAGGTGCCCCAAAAAGGGTAGGCTAAAAACTTTTAGTTATGTACTCACCATAACTTCAGATGTTTGGGATCCATCTCGCCTACATTCTGAACTGATGGGTTCGGAGCCGATCCCTCGGCTCTGACTCGGCACGCTTATGCTATAGAGCGAGGCCTCTAATTGGCTGAGCTATCTTTATCCCAGGATGCACCACCACTAATCCCCCAGATCTTGTTTGTCCGCATTCATGCACACATGCACAACTTGGTTATATAACATTGTTAGATGTTTCAAGATGAAACAACAGGATTCGGACCTTCTGATATCCTCTGATCTCCAAGGAAGGGGGAAGGAGGGTGGGTTATTGGGAATGTAGGCAAGATGGATCCCAAACATCTGAAGTTATGGTGAGTACATAACTAAAAGATGTTATGTGATCCTATCTCGCCTACATTCTGAACTGATGGGACAGCGTCCCAAGCACCTAAATCCCAGGTGGCTCATTGGAAAACACTCCTGAGCACTGTGGAACCAAATGAAGCTCGTCCTCTAGATGCCACATCTAATTTGTAGTGGGAAATGAAGGTGTGCAAGGAAGACCATGTAGCCGCAGCACAAATGTCACTAATAGCAAGCTTAGAATGAAATGCTACCGAAGTAGACATAGCCCTTGTAGAATGAGCCTTGACAGAGGTTGTAAGCTCTTTGTTAGAATAAACATATGCTTGAGTAATACAGTCCCTGATACATTTGGCAATACTGACCTTTGTGACAGCGTTGCCCAATCTGTTATCTGCAAAGGATACAAACAACTGATCTGTTTTCCTTGTTTGTTTGGTCCTGTCTAAATAAAAACGTAACTGTCTGTGGACATCTAGTGTGTGGAATATGAACTCCGCTTTGTTAGAGTATTTCGGGAAAAAAACTGGAAGCTCTAATGATTGTTGTAAGCAGAAAGTAGAACAAACTTTAGGAACAAAAGAAGGATTTGGTCTGAGGGATACTCTGTCTTTATGAAAAACTAAGTACGGGGGTTTCACTGACAAAGCTTGAAGCTCTGAAACTCTTCTGGCAGAAGTAATCGCCACCAGAAAGGCTGTCTTCCATGATAGAAACTTTAGATCACATGTAGCTGCTGGTTCAAAGGGGAAAAAAGTCAAAGCGCGTAATACTATATCGAGATCCCATGAAGGTGCAGGATGAGAAATCGGAGGTCTTAATAGAGCAGCACCTTTCAAGAAGGTCTTACACAATCTGTTGCTCATTAAAGGTAGGTCTATGGATTCGTGAAAATTAGAAATTGCTGCCAATTGTACTTTGATGGTAGAAACTGAAGAGCCTTGATTGAAAAGAGAGGTCAGAAATTTTAGTACTTCTGCCACGAGAATAGAAATGGGGTCCAGGCCCCGGAGTTGAGCCCAAATAGCAAACCTTTTCCATTTGCTAGAATACAGTTTCTTTGTAGCAGACTTATGGGCCGAAGATAATATGTGTACAACATCTGAATCCAATGTATGACTCCTGACTATCGTCGGAAGAGGAGGAGCCAAGCCGTCAATTTTAAGGTGTGTAGGGACTGGTGGAACAGTCCCGACTGATGAACCAGTAGGTCTGGTATCTGATCCAGAAACCATGGACCTTCCAGGGCATGTTTCCAAAGATAGGGGAACCACACTTGACGAGGCCAGTAAGGAGCAATCAAGATAATTTTTCTCCCCAAGAGAGATGCCTTTTGAATCACCCTGGGGAGGAGTGGAACTGGAGGGAAGGCATAAAGCAAGCCGGTGGGCCAAAGATGGACTAATGCGTCCATGGGGCTCTTCCCCGGAGCCGGGATTAGGGAGAAGAATTCCTTGCACTTCGCATTCAGAGGAGTCGCGAAGAGGTCGCAACACGGAACTCCCCATTCGCTGAAAATCTGACTTGCCACTGTCATATTCAGAGACCATTCGTGAGGGGAGAGGATTGGTCTGCTCAATCTGTCGGCTATGACATTGGACTTGCCCGGTATGTGAGTAGCCACTAGGAAGCGTTTGGTCGAGACTGCCCATTCCCAAACTCTCATGGCTTCTCTGCAAAGAGGATAGGATCTGGTCCCTCCCTGTTTGTTCAGGTACCAGACAACTGACATGTTGTCTGAGTGAACAGCGATTATGCCCTGGGGGAGATAATCGTGAAGGGCTTGAAGGGACAGGAGTACTGCCCTCATTTCTAGGATGTTGATATGAAGAAGAGTCTCTTCCGGGTGCCATTTGCCTTGGACTGACCTGCCCAGGGAATGCCCCCCCCCCCATCTGGGAGGCGTCCGTGGTCAAAGTGGCTGCCGGAGGAGGAAGAACAAAGGGTCGTCCCTGATCCAAATTGGAGGGCACTAGCCACCAGCGAAGGTCCCGTTTGCAAGATTCCGTGATCCATATGAGGTGACTGAGAGGGAGTTCCTGAAAGGACCACTGGGCTGAAAGAAGCCACTGGAGGATTCTCATGTGCAACCTTGCCAAGGGGACTAGAAGAACTGTTGCCGACATGGATCCCAATAACTGCAGGACCATTCTGGCTGGGGCTTTGGACCTGGGAAGTAAGTCTCGAACTTGATTTTGTATGGTTTGAATTCTGTCCGAAGGTAGATAGACCCGCATTTGGATTGAGTCTATCTCTACCCCTATGAATCTTATTCGTTGAGATGGCCGCAATACAGACTTTGGCCAATTGAAGGTGATTCCAAGGGAACTGCCCAGTAAGATAGTGGCTTGAAGGCTCTGCCGAAGTAGATGCTTGGAGGTGGCAGTTAGGAGCCAGTCGTCTAGATATGGAAACACCTGGAATCTTAGACTTCTCAGGTGAGCAGTCACTACTGCCAAGCACTTGGTGAACACCCTGGGGGCTGTGGTGAGACCAAAGGGCAGCGCACGGAACTGAAAATGACTGCCTCCTAGGCTGAAGCGCAGATGTCTCCTGGACGCTTGATGTACCATGATATGGTAATAAGCGCCCTTGAGATCTATGGAGCACATCCAAACACCCTTCTCCAGCAATGGGAGAATGGTTTGTAGAGTGACCATTCGGAACTGGGACTTTCTGACTGAACGGTTTAGGATGCTGAGGTCCAAAATGGGCCTCAAGTCCCCGGTGTTTTTTGGCACCAAAAAGAATCTTGAGTAAGTTCCTAATCCGATCTGGTCTACCGGGACCGGTTGGATGACTCCTTTTTGCAGCAGCTTTGAAACTTCTGAGGCTGCGGTATCCCGTTGACTGGGTGGCGGGTCCGGGATTTTTTTGGACTGAGGGATGGGGTGAGAGAATGGGATGGAGTAACCTCCGGCAATAATCCGAAGCACCCATCGGTCCTGAGTGATCCCTTCCCAGGAGTGTTTTCCAACACTTTTTTTCCTACAGGATACCGATCGGGCCCGAACCGATTTCTCCATCGGCTCCGAAGGGCTCGGGGACCGGCTCCGAAAGGACTCAACAACTATCGGCTCCGAGGAAGGTTTCAAGGAAATTTCCCTCGGTGCCGATAAGGACTTCGGCTCCGAGGGGGAAGAGTCTGAGTCGGTAACCCTGATCGGCTCCAATATATCAGTGAAGCCGATGAGGGTGACCCGCCTCTCGATGCCCCAGACCTCGGCTCCGAAACCAGAGGGGTCGAGGCTGGAGGCATCGAGGCAGACCATTCCGACCTCGGCTCCGAAGTCCGTGGAGCAGTCTGCTTGGATTTTTTAGCAGTCGGTTCCGACTGACTGGTCGGAGCCGATGCTTTTTTCTTTTTAGAAGGAGACGGAGAGGAAGATAAAGCCTCCTCGAAGGAGGGCTTGATTAATCCCTTGAGGATTAATTTGTTTTTCCTCTCCTGGAGGACTCTTGAAGAGAACGCGTGGCACACACTACACGACTCTTGCAAATGCTTAGCACCTAAGCAATAGACGCACGAGGCGTGGTCGTCCGTTATGGACATTTTAAAACCACACCTCGTGCATTTCTTAAACCCGGAGGGTTTGTGTTCTTTGGACATCACTGCTTCGTCAAAGAACCAATAAAGGTAAACACTAAAACACTAAATTTTAGTTAAAGACAGTCCAATACTACCTCAACAAAAATATATCTTTTTTTTTTTTACACACTAACAGTAAACAGTAAGCGGCAAACTGACAAAAAAAAAAAAAAAAAGAGTGAAAGATAGAGAGAGGGAGTCAAGACCCTCTAACTTAAACGGGTGCTTGACCCAAGAAATTACACAGACTGTAACTTAACAGGGGAAGGCCCCTCTAACTGAAACGGGAAACCTTCCCTGACTAAAAAATTCACGAAATTAGTAACACAATTTCACCAAACACACTAATATAACAACAATAGCTGTTAAAACAGCTTTTGGGTTTGAAGAAAGGAAGTTTGTGACAGGAAAAAAAGCCTAAAAACTAGTACTTAGCCCAGCCAATGTTGAGACCACGTCTAAGCTTGATAGCGGCAAACGAGATCTGGGGGATTAGTGGTGGTGCATCCTGGGATAAAGATAGCTCAGCCAATTAGAGGCCTCGCTCTATAGCATAAGCGTGCAGAGTCGGAGCCGAGGGATCGGCTCCGAACCCATCAGTTCAGAATGTAGGCGAGATAGGATCACATAACATCATTGCTTATAAAAGGCATACACTAAAATAAACAATACCTTCATCTACAAGCAAATACACCACATAGGTTGTACAGAATAGAGAAGTACAGATAAGTCCCAGCAAAGAAAGGGGGATGGTGGGTGGGTAATCTGGACTGCAACAGTGAATACACTCTAACATCTACATTTATGGTAGGTACACAACTGTACTATGTTCATCGTGTTTCACTGTTGCAGTCATTACACTTGGGTTGAATCCCAAAGCCGAGGTTGCGTGGCTGGGCCTAAATAGAATTAGGAGTGGCTATGAGGCCCTGCAGAACTGCAGTGGCAAAGCCTGCTCTGGATTTAGAGTAAAGAGGTTAGTGGTAGTGCTTGGTAAAAGTGTGCATTCAACTCCAAGTTGCAGCTTCCAAAATTTCCTTGGTAGATACTCCTCTGAGGAAGGCTGCTGAAGTGGCTGCTGCTCTGGTAGAATGTGGCCTAATGCCCTTAGGCAGTGATTTGCCATGTGGTGAATAGCAGAAACGAATGCAGTGGCCTATCCATTTTGAAATAGTCTGCTTTGAAATAGCCTTTCCTTGTGATCCTGCAGCACATGCCACTAAAAGTTGCTCAGTCTTTCTGAAAGCTTTTGTTTTGTCCAAGTAGAAGCGTAGCTGTCTGTGTATGTCCAAAGAATGCAGAAGTCTCTCCCATTTATTCTGTGGGTTTGGATAAAAGGTAGGCAAATGAATAGTTTGGTTAAGAGCCACACTGGACACTACCTTAGGCATAAATGTTGGGTTTGTCCTCAGAGAAACCCTGTCCGGATGGAAAACGATAAAAGATTCCACTGCCATTAATGCCTGTAACTCTGAGACTCTTCTTGCTGAAGTTATTGCTAGGAGTAGAGCTGTTTTCCATGATAAGAATTTTATCTCAGCTGTATTGGCTGGCTCAAAAGGAGGCAGTGTGAGCTTTTCCAAGACAAAACTGAGGTCCCATGTAGGTATGAGTGCTCTCCTTGGGGGCCTAATGTTTTTGGCCCCTCTGAGGTACTGCCTTAGCAGTGGATGTGAAAAAATAGGAGGTTCCCTATTGTAATGAGCTGAAATGGCAGAGTTATGGATCTTAAATTGATGAGAAGGATAGGCCTTTGTCCAGCATCTCAGTTATGTATTGTAAAATCTGAGGAATATTTGGAACAAGAGGTTTAATTCCTTGTGCCTGATTCCAAGCACAGAATCTCTTCCATTTTTCTGTATAAGATTTTTTGGTGCTGGGCCTCCTGGCCTCCAAAATAACATCCATAACTGCTTTAGAGAGAGGTGTGTCCCGAGTGATTATAATATCCGCCATGCAGCCAGATTTAAGGTTCTGAGTTAGTTGTACAAGATCGGATTGTTTTGTTGGGTCAGCAGATGAGGAATTTGAGGTAACGTCCAGGCTGGGCCTTGAGACAAGTTCTTTAGGATTGCGTACCAGTGCTGGTGTGGCCAGTCTGGGGCAATCGGCATCATTTTTGGCTTCTCTTGTCTGACCTTTAGGAGTACGTTGGGGAGGACAGGCAGAGAAGGAAAGGCATAAACTGTAAGGGTTTGCCAGCTGAATGATAGAGCATCCACCTTCCATGCTTGTGTGTGATAAGACCTTGTGCAGAATCTCTGTAGTTGCCAGTTGTGAGGGGAGGCAAATAGATCTATGTCTGGGTATCCCCATTTCCTTGCTATCATGCTGAAGACTTGCGGATCTAGTTTCCACTCATGAGGGTCCATGAGGTTTCTGCTTAGTTCGTCTGTCAGAGTATTTGCTTTTCCTGGCAGGAATTGTGCTTGCAGGTGCACTTGATAAGTCAATGCTGTGTTCCACAAAGTCATGGCTTGTCTGCAGAGGGGGTAGGAATGTGTGCCTCCTTGCTTGTTTATGTATCACATGACTGTAGTATTGTCCGTTTTTATGAGCAGTTGTCCTTGATGGAGTAAATCCTTGAAGGCTGTCAGGGCATTCTGTACAACTAGCATCTCTTTTTGATTGATATGAAGATGCATTTGGCTTGTGGGCCACGTGCCCTGAATACATTTTCCTGTCATGTGGGCCCCCCAGGCATAATCTGATGCATCTGTTGTTAGTGTCTGCCTGGCTGTGGGGTAAAGTGAATGGCTGTCCCTTGTTGTGGTTACAGGCCTGTGTCCACCATCGAAACTCCTGTTGCAGGCAGGGAATGAGAGTAATTAATGTTTCCAGGCTGTGGCAATGTTGAGTCCAAACACTTTTTAGGTACCATTGTAGCTTCCTCATATGCAATCTTGCATATGGAATTAGCAGAATGCAGGATGCCATGAAGCCCAAAGCCTGCAGAATTTTTCTTGCAGATAACTGGGTCTTTGTTGCCATGCTTTTGAAGTATGAAGTCAGTTGCCTTTGTTTGTCTGGCGTGAGATAAGCCATCTGGGCAGTTGTATTTAAGCTTGCACCCAGGAATATTATCTCTTGACAGGGTACTAGTTTTGATTTATTTTCGTTTACTGTGTACCCTAGGCAAATTAGTAATCTTTTTACAAACGCCAGATGCTTTAGTAGAATGTCTTTGTTCTCTGCTTGAATAAGGCAGTCATCCAAGTAGGGATATATTTGAATTCCTCTGTCTGCAAAATGCAATTACTGGTCTCAGGCATTTTGTGAAGACCCTGGGCGCAGTAGATAAGCCAAAGGGCAGTGCAGAGAATTGGAAGTGCATTGAGCCAGCTATGAATCTGAGGTATCTTCTGCAAGATTGTTTGATTGGGACATGCAGGTATGCCTCTGAGATCCAACATTACAAGCCAAGCCTTCTTACCAAGCATGGGCAGAAGCTGCTGCAGAGTCAACATTTTGAATTTTGGAACGTTCAGAAAAGTGTTTAGAATAGACAGGTCCAGAATTGGTCTCCAAGCTTTGTCCTTTCTGGGTACTAAGAAAAGTCTTGAGTAAAATCCTTGTCCCTGCTCTTGCTGTGGTACTGGTTGAATAGCCCTCATGTCCATGAGAGATGAAACTTGTTTTTGTGCCTCTGCCTACTGATTGTTTGGCAGGTCTGGCATACCTTTTGCCTTTGGAAGGGTGCGAAAGTGGAACCTGCAGCCCTGAGAGACTACGTTTAAGACCCATTTGTCCTGGGTGATTCATGTGCCAATTTTGTGAAAAAAGTGCTAGCTTTCCCCCAAGAGTGCTGCCAAAAGATAACTGCTTGGCATTGGCAGAGGAAAGTCATTAGACAGTTTCCTATATGGCTGTGATTTGTCTTCTCCGCTTTTGGAGGTAGCAGCACCCCATTGTTTGGGCCTGTATGAGCCTTGGGGTTGTTACCTGCCTCTAGGGAGTCTGTATCTGCCTCTTTGTGGCCTCTCTGACACTGGAAAGAAACAATTTTTAGAAGGCCAGTTCCTGCTAAATCTGGGAGGTTGTACCTGTAAGAAATCCTTTACTGTCTGCATAGATTTCACTTTATCCTCCATTTTCTTCAACACCTCTTCTGCCTTAACACCAAACAAAGTATCATGCTGTAATGTAGCATCCAATAATTTTGCTTTAACATGATCAGGCAGATTCTGTTCCTTTAACCAAGCATGCCTTCTAATAACAGAACCTGTAACAGCGGCCCTACAAGAGGCCTCCAGTGAATCAAAACCACATTGCAAAGTATGCTTTCCCACTTGTTCAGCTGCATGCAATAAATCCTGCATTTCCTTTTTTTCAGAACATTCAGAATTTGTCAACATTTTCTGTTTTAGCAGGGACATTAAGTATTGCTGATATTTAAGCATATGAAACGGACAATTTAAAGCCCTTACAGCCAAGGTAGCAGAAGTGTAAACTTTTCCCCCCATCTGTCCAGTGGCCTAGAATCCCTATCCGAGGGAACAGGGTTTTTTGCAGTAGTGGCCTTGACCCCTTTGGGACCCTGAGATATTGTTTCTGGGTCAGCAGCATGGTTTTTATAAATAAATTTATGAGAGACTGGAACCCTGTAGTATCTGTCTGGCTTAACAGGTGCAGGAGGCAAATAGTCAGGAGACAGGCCTGACTCTGAGAATACATCATCTACAATGTCTAGAACAGATGGAATAGCAAGAGGTCTATGCTGGCATAGTAGAAGAAAGTCTCTGAGCCTTTTCTTAGATTCTGAGTAATCTTGGCTCTCCAAGTGGAAATGCTCCCTCATGGTATGCAGGATTTCCCCAAAAGAATAATCCTCAGGAGGAGAAGCTGAAGGGATAGATTCTTCAGCATCAGAATCCTCATAGGGAGGCAAACAGTATCCCTAATCTGAAGAGGAGTCAGAAAAAATGGAAACCTGATCAGAGGAATCATATTCTGTGTCTTGCCTAGGCCTCTTATCAGGAGGGGGATGGGAACCCCTGATCAAAGTAATTAGGTCTTCGGCCATTTTAAGCATCTGTTCCTTGGGCATGGAAGTCTGTCCAGGAGAATGCTGGACTTGTTTCTTTGTCTTTAAAGCTGTTTTAGTCTTTGCCTTGGAAGCTGAGGTTGGTTAACATACAACTGTGTAGGTCTGAAAACACCCTCAGAAGCCGATGCCTGCTCAGTGGCTCCAGACCCATCTGAGGGAATAGTGTCCAATACCTTGAGTATCCAGAGGCCTAGCTGTCTCCACGTGGGAGATGGTAGAGGCCTGTGGCTCTGAGGTAGCAGGCGTCAGGGGCTGCGAAAGCACCTCACTGAGAACTGGTGACTGGCCTAGCGGAGGCCTCATCGTCAGTTTTGGACCTCGGATGCCTGTCCTTTTCCTTGCGCTTTTTATAAACTCCGGTCGTCGGCTGTTCTGATGGCATTATATAATTAAACCTTTGGCCAAAGTAATGAAAAGCAAAATTGTACAGACGCTTAATAGTGCGTTGGTTAAATCTAACACAAAACTGACAGCTAACAACGTCATGGTCAGGGCCTAGGCAAGGAATACAGTAAGAATGAAAATCCTTATGAGGTATTTGCTTCCCACAAGAAATATAATTAACTTTTTCTGACATCGGTCTGGAGCAAGAAAAAAGTTTCCCCAACGGGGTACTTAGCTTTATTGAAGACTTCAGATCTGAAATTCGTTTTCGGAAATCTCAGGAGTTGGCCAACCGGCGCTTGCGAACTGCTTTTGCTTCGGGCACCGCGCAGCAAGAAAGACTGAAGAAAATGGCGTCAGCTGCATATTTTATACCCCTGGTGCACTGAAGTCAGGGAAGAGGTGACAGCAACCGACGCCGGGCCAGGACTTTGGAATTCAGGCCGACTGCGGGTAGCCTGCCAACAGGATAACCCAAGTGTAATGACTGCAAAAGTGAAACACAATGAACACCAGGTATTTGAACATCCTACCTTAGAGATTTTGAGTTCAAACCCAGATTTTATGATGACTGTACCACTACTTATTTGGTGCACTTGGCTACATGTGACTCTTGCCCATGTTTTTATGTGGGGAAAACTATCCAAAAATTAAGGGATAGGGTCCTTAAACACCTCTCAGATATAAGGAAGGGTGATATCAAAAATGCGATAGCCAAGCATCAGTTAGTTTTTTCTAAACACCATTTTTCATTTAGGGTGCTACAATGTGTACATACAACTTTGAGAGGAGGTGATGTGAATAACTATTTGGAACAGAATGAGTTAAAATGGATCCTAAGGATGCAAGCACATAGATATCCTGGGCTCAACAACTGTGTTAATATTAAACCCGCCCTTAAAGAGCAGAAGTTAAAAATTCACAAGCACAAATAAAGTGGGATGCAGTACTCCCCTATTAATGGTGATGCAATTTTGGCTCCGTTTTTTATTACTGTAATTGGTTGATTTTTATTAAATATAGTATGTATTGTTTTTGTTAAGTATGAGGATCTGAGGAAGCATTTGTTTAATGTGAAAGTGCTTGTCCTACATTCTTTGAAGAATTGTTTTTATTAAAGTGGAGTAACTCTAGCTGTGGTTATCCAGTTGTTTTTTTTATGAAGATTTATTCTCTCTATCTGGATATTCAGTTTGCACTGGTGATTTTCTTTATTAATCTCTAACTTAAATGGGCCGTACAGTCCTAAGGGGGGGGAATAGGGGTTGAAGAACTTTCAAAAACAGTCAGACAAGACACTATATATATATATATATATATATATATATATATATATATATATATATATATATATTATATATATATGATAGAAAAAAGTAGGAAAAGACTAAATATAGCAAAAAATAGTTTTACTTGGCCAACGAGCCAGTAAGACACAACCTCGAAGCTTTCGTGGCAAATGAGATCTGGGAATTTGCCATGAGGCACCATGGGACAGGGGCTAGCCTCGAGCCAGTAAAAGCTCTCGAGCTTTAGTATCGGCCGAGTCAGAGCCGAATATCAGCTCCGAACCCATCCAGCAAGAATTACGGTGAGATAGGACTAGATAACATTAACAAGTTATAAGAAAAAATCTTTATAATAAAGTTTTACTGGCCCGAGCTGTTGCTGAGAAACCTCCGATCTACTGCAACGGCAAACTAGATCTGAGGTAACTCTAGCTGCATCATGGGATAGGGACTTGGCCTCGTGCTGCCTGAAGACCTTGAGCTTTGAAGTAGGCCGACTTGGAGCAGAGGATCGGCTCCAAACCCATCTTTTAAGAATGAACGTTGAGTTAGAACAACTTCACATCACATGTTCAGCAGTTTCATATTTCCCACTTGCATGACATATCGTATCTTGTATCCTTTTATATGGCATATTTGCCTTAATAGGTATATTTCTTATGGACAATCTCCATAAGGAATCATTGCATTCATGAATCTTTTTATACCGTGTAAATCTCATGTTATTGTTTTTCTGTTTCTAAATCTTTCCATGGACAATATAATCTTCTTCTTCCAATTTAGAGTATG
This sequence comes from Protopterus annectens, assembly GCF_019279795.1. NCBI lineage: Eukaryota > Metazoa > Chordata > Ceratodontiformes > Protopteridae > Protopterus > Protopterus annectens. The sequence goes on along the minus strand of NC_056741.1, from coordinate 903,881,021 downwards.
GACAATATAATAAAAAACTTTAATATTCTGGTACCATTCTTTTCTATCTTTCTCAACTTTACTTGCTTTTAATTTCCATAACATATTTTTTTGAGACACTAATTTCATTTACATCTTATTTAAATTGTTTACCTGCCTGCATTTTTTTTTCTCAAAATACTTGATATTCGTTTTAACAATATCTTCTTCTTTTACGTACCATTTCAAGGGTACAAATTCATTGATGCTGCATATACTATAGGATTCAACAAGCCTAGTCCTCTTTTTTTCATATGGAATATTCCTCTCTTAACCGGATTCAACCTGGAATCCCATATAAAAGAAAAGAATATGCTCATTAACTCTTTTTCATATTTGGTAAGAATCATGTAATTATCTGCTATCACCACTGTATGTATTAAGTAAGCCTTTGTCCTATATGAAAATCTAAATGATTTACAAAACAGTCTTATCTGTTACTTCTTTAAATATTCTCCACTGTTCTTCTACATACACATTTTGTACAAACTTAATTCCCAAAACTTCTATAAACTCCATATTATACTGCAAGTCCATTATGTTTCCTATCAGACCAAAGCCTTTACTTTTTTCTTTCTTTATACATAATCCAATTCAATTTAATAATAAGTTTTGCTTTTGAATGACTGTTTCCATATGTTTTATCACCTGCAATTGTTACAATATCATTATAAGCGTACATTACTGGTAATTGTAGTTCATTCAATATTCTATATCCTGCCTTATCTGTCATTTTATTAAGATTGTTACTCTCATATTCATAATCAATGAAAATATACTCCTACTAGCTACACATCCTTGTCTTATTCCTCATCTTATCTGAATTTCTTCACTAATCCATCCACTGACATTAAGTTTAACAATATTTCTATCATAAGCTGATTTGATTGCATTATTCTTTCACTAATGTTATATGCCTTTAAGATATCATATTTCATGTTGAATTCTATCATATGCTTTACTTAAATCAAATATAATCTTTGTATTAACATTTTTATGTCATCCACCACTTCTTTGATGATCCATAATAAGAGGTCTTGTGCTCCTTTACCTTTTCTGCCAAATACAGTTTGCTCATATAACCTTCCCATTCTATTTAGCAATCTTTTAGTTATAATTCTCATAAAAAATCTTACAATCTGTATTATTTAAAGTTATAGGTCTCCAATTCCTTATAGCATCTGTCTCCTTTTTTCCATACACATTTTATAACCCCAGTACATATTTCTTTATAATTTATTCCCATTTCCAACCATTCATTGTATACTTCTATGAATTTAGCTTTCTGCCAATATTCCATATTATACAAATTATATTCAATACCACCTATGCCTGTTGATATCTTCACATTTATGTCCTTTAACACTTCATTTAATTCTTCAGTACTTATACTTTTCCCTAGGTATACATTATCCACCATATTTAATTTGCTTGTTTCATATTTTCTTTTTTTTTTAGTTCTTTTTTGCTATACAAATCAAACACATTCGCCATAATGATTTCTTTTATACCTTCACGCATTTTAACTTGTATTCCTTCTCTATTCTTTAACACTTATCCTTTTTCCTTCTTTAATTTACTTAAATAAGGTGCTACATCCTCTTTTTTCCATTGTAAACAATATCTTTGCATATATAACAGGTTGTTGAGCTTTGATTTTTTTTCATATATTTCTTTTTACTTCACATAGCATATTCTCTCTCTCTCTACTATATCTTGAAATATTTCTTGAGATAATATCTTATATGTTTCCTTTTCTTTCTCTTGTTTTCAATACATTCTAAGAAACACTTTATATTTTTCTTTAAAGCTAATCCATCATATGATCCAATTTCATAAAATTCTCTCATATCTATATGGTTCTCTCAGAGTGTATACATTATTTTTTGCCATCTTTTCTAATTCTTTTTCAGCTAATCTTTTAATTATTTTTCCTAATTTTATATAATCTCGATTTTCACATATTCGTATCCATATTGATAAATACTGGAAAATCCAGTCTCTCTCATTCCTTGCGGTTTCATTTTTAGCAGTCTATCAGAAAATAATCAATTTCAGTCATACTCTCAATTTCTCTTAAAAAATCCAATGACTATACTTCCCATACATATAATTCGCTATATTTCAAAATTTCATTAACTACTTTATCATATACTTTTTTTCTGTGCATTCTTAAATTACAATTGAAATCGCCTGCCATTATATTCATGTTAACACCTAGATAATAGCTTTTTAAATATTTCTTTTCTTTTTTGATAACATATGCACATAAAGCAGTAATTTTGCAAACATTACTTTTCCATCTTAAATCTATTATAGTAATATGTCCTAGCTCCCTATTGTGACAAAATTTTAATATTTTCTTGACATAACATACATATGCCTAAACACATTTCCTTTCCCACATTACAAACAATATAGCTTCATTGTATAATTTTTCTACTTGTACTTATTCTTCCCGTGTTAATAATCTCATATCCTTCAAAATAATCACATTAGCATCTAAATAAACCACACCATTCTAATATAATAATTCTCCTCTTAACATTTTTTCATACTATACACATTAATAGCTAACATTTTCAATTTCTAACAAGAAAGAGGAGAGAAAATAAGAGGAGCTCATCCTTTACCCTTTTTATTCTCTTTAATACACCTTTGTGTTTTCTTTCTTCATTTTCCCTATAGAATTCTTTCATTTTATTATTTGTCAACCCAAATATTCATCTTCACTTTTTTCTTCCTCTCCTTTATTTTACCTTCTTTAACATTTGCATCCGTAATCTTGCCTACCTCATTCTGATTTAATTTTTCTTCTACTGTCATTTTCTTGTTCCACATATTGTATAACATCTTCTACAATTTGCTTCTCCTCATTTTCACAATCTAACCAAACATGTCTTGTATTAACACACTTTTTATATTTTTTGCTTCATGCCTTGTCTGTCCATATATAAAACATTTCCTTTTGTTACATTCATTAATCAAGTGATCATCTTTTCTGCAAAAAAAAAAAAAAAAAAGGCTTTAGGCTGATGCCTATATTTAACAAAACCTCTATTGCTATTCACATTTACAACACTTGGTATATGCTTCACACTTGCTTTCCATTTTCAATATAACCCCACATTCCCAACCTCCAGTCCAGTCCTGTTTCATCATAAATCTTTTTTTAATGTCCATGACATCTTGGCAAACAGCCATTAAATGCATTTTTAATTCAGCAGCCACTACTTCCGTTCTAAACTGTACCATTATCCTTTTCTTATTTTGCCCAAAAAAGCTTAAACATATTCTGACCAAGGATACACATTCTTTTTCAATTCATAATTTCCTAAGAAATTCTTGATATAGTGTCCATTTTCAAACATTAAGTCACAAAGTCTCATTATTAATCAAAATTAATGCTATTACCTCTTTTGCAGAACACCCAAAGGCACAATTAATAAGTCCTAGATTTAATACCTGTCAAGTCCTTTTGTCCTTTTCACTACTTATTCAAATGTTATACCCTTTCTTACCTTCTTTCCTTTCTTCGCCTTTTCCTCTAACAGTCTATGCATAGGTCTTCTCTTCTGATTCACTTTTCCTTCCTTCTATCTTCTCCATTTTCTAACACCACGATGCTGCTGCTGTCCCATTAAAATAGTTCTTGGCTGTTAAATGGTTCTGTATAGTATTGAACTGGACCTCTTGTCTATGGGGCGTGTGTTTTTATTAATTACACATCCCACATGTAAAAATCCCCACTTTCCCATAACGGTTCTTACCATCCTGTTTCTTAGAAGCCCCCTCAAACAGTTTTTTTTATATTGGGCCCTCTTTTATACCCAAAAAGGGGGGATATAGAAAACATCAGGTCTGTTAGGCATTATAGAAAAATATACCAACATTTCTATATAATTCGTTGGATTTATTTGGTGTCAGAGCTGTACCTAAAAACCAGGGACCTTGTGAAATCCTCCTTTGGTCCACTTTGGGCAGTACTCCCACCATCAAGTAGCTGCAGGTCCTACATTGTGGGGTTATCATGATCTTGGGTTATTAAGTCTGTTGGTTAAATCAGAGGAACCAAGTAATGGGATATATTTTACACCCCACTCTTTTTCAATTTCTTCCTTCACATTTTTAACCATCAGTTCTGGATAGCCACGCTAAATAAACATCTGGGCCACAAAACTTAGTCCCTGTTCCAAGTCTTCTACATTAGATGTCATATGGGCAATACACACCATTTACCCTTTAATGATACTTCTCCTCTGGTGGAAGGGGTGGTTACTTGTGTAATGTAGGTAAGAGTTAGTAAAATTACTCTTCCTATAATCTTTGATTTAAATTTATGGATAACCAAATCTCTCTCTAATTTTACATCCAAGTAACTTATTTCCTCTGTTCCAACATTATAAGTAAATATCAAAAATTCCGTAGTTTGGTTTGTTTAGGTAACAAAATCATCTAATTCATCCCTAGTACCTTTCCAGAGAATAAAGATGTCCTCCAAGAGTGCAAGTACACTAGCAGTTTGGAACAGTGTATTGAACTAAACACATAATTCTGCTCCCAGTTCTTCAATAACACCATATTTACGGCACCCCCATGGCAATGCCACTGGTCTGTTTATAGTACTCGCCTTTGTAGAAAACAAAATTGTCTAACACTAGTTCTCGCATTTCTACAACTAACTGCAGCTGTGTGTTAGATAAATACTTCCATCGAATAATTACTTCTGACACCCATTCTAAGCCAACTGAGTGAAGAATCATTGAAAACAAATCCTGAATGCCAACTGTAACAAACAGCACATCAGGGTCATAATATTTTGTCAGAAACTTTAACCAAAAAATCCGAGGAATCCACCAAAAGATGGTTATTTAAAGGTAGTATAAATTTTAGCTTTCTATTTACATATACCGTTAAAGGATATGTTTTTGAGCCTGAAGCTGCCACTATAGGTCTAAGGGGTGGGATCATTAAAGTTTTTATGAACCGTAGGTATCCTGAAAATTGATGGTATAAAAGGCCTAGGGTTACTCAAAAATTCATATAAATTCTTGTCAATGATCTGCTGCAAAAAAATTGTATACAATATCAAATATGACTATCCCTTGTTAATGCAGACATCTGCATCTCAGTTTTCCTTCTAAGCTGCCTAGCCCATGGTATCAGCTTCATTTCAGACATTTCCCCTGTCCTTAACCATTCCCAAAGCTCTGACTTTTACAAATAATCTCAAAACTTTCCTTACTGCTTTTCACTGTACATTTTGATAATCAAGTGCTTTTTACATACACCTTTAAGTGCTTACATCACAACATGACTATAATTAGCTCAGGGCCAACACTCCCCTCCCTGCACCAGCCCATTTTCATGCTACAGGCAATCATTTACGTATCTACTTTGATCTTCCACTGTCTCATCCATATGTCCATTACCTCTTGCGGCTCATACGTAAAAGGAGTGTTTTGGGTTCATCCTGCCTTACCATCCTTTAACACATTTTTGTCTTTCTTCTATAGAATCACATTCATTTAGTCCATTACAGTGATTATAACAATTATTTTAAACTATAACACTACTCAGCATGTGTGAAATCTATACCTAATCTCCAAACACGTAGCCATGCAACTCTCAGGATGATTAGTGTTCAGTGGCAATGCAGACCTCACTAAGTCACTATGAGTGAACTTGCATCTATAGGTTGTGCCACTTCCATTTTACAAACTATACATGAAAGGGGAGAAAATGAGAACTTCATTTTTATTAAGATTCAGAAGTTTCCCACATCCATGAATTCTAGTTATTACTCCTAATCCATGTGCATGTACTTTGTAGGAAGAACAAAATTGTCATATCACCTTTTGTTTTCTCCCCCAAGTAAATCTACATACTCCACTTCTAGTTTACATTTAAAAAAGTGGGGGAAAAACAAAAAAAAAAAAAAAAAAATCCTCACTTTTTTCTTTCCTCATACTCCCACATGATGTCACGAAAACATACAAATCCGAGTCTAAAACCTTTCTTAAGTGACCTCATACAATTGTATTTTAGCCATACTACAGGTAACAGATGGCATCTTACTGTTCAGTCTCTTATGGCTGCATCCCTATGAGCAACAAACTATATTCTCTTTTATTCAAGTTGTATGCTTAACCATCTTACTTCATTTATTCAACATCATCTTCCAAAAAAGCAGGAAGGATTTGTTGGTCACCTCACTCAGACTGCTGTAACTAATCTACTACCACTTTCAGCTGCTCCTTCTTCCTGACCAGCTTGACCTTCATTCTGGCAGAATTGCCTGTACTTTTAAATTTATACGATGAATAGAATCTTTGGGCTCCATAAATGTCTTTACCTTCATGGGGAGGAAAATCATAAAGACCATTAGGTACAGCAATTTAAACTTCAAATTCAGATTTTTACATTGTTTGCTATGTGGCAAACTTAATTCACAATCTCATGCCCAATGAATAATGTTTGTCCACAAATGCTCTGTTCCTACTAACCATCAGTATGTTACCCTTTTTACATAATTCACTAAGGAGTTGTTCTTTTAACTAATAGGTCTAGGAAAATGTGCAGTCAACCTGGATGCCATGTAAACTCTGGTAGGAGCTGTTCCAGGGGAAAATCTGTCCATAAATTTAAAGATCATATTTAAGGGCACGAGATGTGCTTTTCTTTCCACATAATTTTTTTGTGTGAAAACAAAAGTGCATTTTGAAGTCTTTGAAAAACTACTAAGTTTTAAATCTTGCTTCTGAACGTGGAACACTAAATGTAGTAAGCCGTGTTTACGGCATCTATATACACATGAGGGCTGGGCGAAGTTGCATCATTCTGGGTTTCAGCTCTAATAATGCTGGATTAGTGTAGTTAAGTAATTGTAAATTAGTGATGTAATTGCCAAACTGTTTGGCACAAAACTGTATCATTATTTTTTTGCCACTGTTAATTTAACAGTTTGGCAATTACATCACTGATATACAATTACTTACCTACACTAATCCAGCATTATTAGACCTGGAACCTAGAATGACAATTGCTCCCTGCCCTAAAATGATAATTAAATGTAGTAAGCTGTGTTCACTGCATTAGTCTTCCTTGTTCATAAACAATATTTAAAAGTTGCCTTTTTTAATGTATGGATGCAAAATGACCTTTGGTTTTATAGAGAAAAGTGTTTGCATGCATGAAAACACTTTTCTTACACAAAGCCCAAAAGTCATTTTGCACCTTTAGACATGGTCTTTAAGAGTGTCCTTTTCAGTGACTATCTTGGGGATATTTATAAATCTGAAGTTCTCGCACCTTTCAAGATTTTCAATTTCCATAAGCTTTTTTCCTCACTTCTTGAACCACCTTTTGTTTAACTAATTTCTTAGCATACTCATCAACTTTCTTTTTTAATTCTACCAAATCATCTGTCTGATTGGACACTGCGCTCTCCAGCTCCTCCAATTTCATTTTTTCAAAACATAATCCAAACAAGAATCACTTATTTTTTTTTAAAGTTGATTAACAAACATTAAGTTTGTCTTGAATGTCTTATATTTCTGGCTTCTTTTTCAGTTGTAGTACCTCTAACTGGCTTGTAGTGGCTTTGTTACACATTGCTGTACCCTTCTAATCTTTTCAATATAATACACACACACACACACACACACACACATATATATATATATATATATATATATATATATATATATGAGAATTAGGCTTTATGCTTTATACTCATTTGGACAAGGAGGGGAACATCATATACATCTAGCAGGCACTCTGCTTCCGTATTCTTTTTTCTCTTACAAGTGTGGGTGGACAAACCCATGTATAAGTTGATGCTTTTGGCTCTGTTACTGCAGAAAAATATCCTAATTACATGTAACTAATAATGTGTAAACTAACACCAAGAACATACGGTTTTGCATGTGGGAGAGCAGTTCAACAAAGGCTGTAAAAAGGGATCATCTAGACGTGTACCTGTACACTCCTACTGCTTCTCTGGATGTCTTCTTCAGATGACGGTACCTCATTGCCATTGGTAGATCTAAGCTTGTTGCTCTCCTAAAAAAAAAAAAAAAAAAAACACTAAGTAATGCTTATGGTATGCCAAATAATATAGATACAATACTACACAAAACCTTTACCATCAGTATTATATAACCCTGGCTCAAAAACTGAGACAGGGTGCTTACTTGAAATATGATGTAAAAAGATTTAGTTAGACTTCTGAATGCAGAGGTTAGCTGACAGATGAGAAACATGACAAATAAGGGCCTGCCATGTCCCATTTTTCCATTTACAGAAAAGGTGAAGGACGAGGTGGTGCACCTTGTTGAAGGCAGGAAAGTGTGGCAAAGGACAACAAAAGCAGCAGCACGACAAAGAGGCACAATGCAGAGGCATATAGGTATAAGCACTTTCATAAAGACATTTATATTTCAGTTCTTACATATACGGGTAATCATTTGAAAGATCGGGACTTGCACTTGCAGAGCTCATAATGTGGACACCAAATGACCGAAAATGTGCACTTGTATATACTAAGTCTTTGGGGGTGGGGTGCGGCTTGCTCCCCCTCCTCTCATCAAAAAAGTTTAAAGGAAAACAGCAATATTTAATATTTACTCTTCTACATTTGTCTTTTTTTGGCATGCCAGAAACTTGGCATGTTGAGATCGGACACTTCAAAAGGGGGCTCACCTATGTAACCATACAGAAAAATATAAATGCCTCCACTTCTTCCCCTCCCAGCCTAGCTCCTCCAGGGCCAGGGCCACTAATGTAATCCTAGTCACCTGAGTCACATTCAGAAAACCATTAGTCTGCATCACAGAACCAGGCAAGTGGTCAAGGATCGTGTTTTCCTTGACATTGGAAAGAGGGCTGTTCAATAGAGCAGCTCTTGTCTCCTTGGTGAAATCCAGAGACATCACAATTGGAAAACCTGGAGGATTCTTACAAAGATATTTATGGTTCTGGACTCTGTAAAATCAGTAAGGCTTCCAGGAAACAGGGGATACAGAATCTGGGTTCACTGATGCATTCATAAAGGCATCAGTTTTAAAAGTATTGGCTGAAGAAACTGCAAGAGGTTTTGGTTCATGCAGGCCAAGAAGTCCCTATACCTTATCTGAAGGGAGTCCTCTGATGGAGAAGCAGAGGATTAATGACCGCTATATAATTACCATAAAGACAGATCCTTTGATTCATACCCATCTGATGTGGCCTGGAGGCCGTCAAACTGCTTGATGGATCAGACTCGGTAACATTAGTGCTTCAGCCCTTTAAGATTTTCCATCCAGTAATGCACTAGTTTCCTAGCTACCTCAGCCCCACGATATAAAGGCAATATATGTATGCCTAGTAGAAACATCAAGTCCATTAAAAATTTGCCAAAATTCTCCAGGCCTTAAAAGTCCAAAGTAGGGTTACATAGGGTGGGTTACCATATGGGATGGACATGAAAGAAAGGATCCATCTTTATGTTATGTACATAACTTTCATATCCTATTCATTCAATCCAACTTGTAGGTCAGAATCCCAAGCTAGGTGGCATCATGACAAGAGACATTTCAGGGTAGGGGCACCAAAAGATGCCCTAGCTCTGAACATGCAATCCAATCTGTAGTGTTTAATGAAGGTATGTGTGGAAGACCAAGTGGCAGTCTCACAAATGTTGTCTATTAAAGAACAACTGAAGAAAGCAGAAGAGGTAGATACTCCCTGGTGAATTGGATTCTAGGTTTGTTTGGTAATGGCCTACTAAGCAAGATTTATAAAAAGGAAACACATTCGGGCAGCCACCTGGAAAGGGTAACCTTGGACACTTTCTCACCTAGTTTGTTAGCTGCAAAGGAGATGAACAGCTGTGAATTACTCCAGAAGGCTTTGGTTCTGTGAAGATAAAAGTGCAACTGTATGTACATCCAGAATGTGGAGAATGTACTCTTCCCCCTTACTGGTACTGTTGGAAAAGGAAACAGAAGTGAATGATCTGTGACATGGTTGACTCAAAAGTTACTTTAGGAAGGAAAGATGTGTTAGTATGGACTGGTACACTTTCTGTATGGAACAGTAAGTCAGGGTTGACGAAGACGCATGAAACATTTCAACTGTTCTAGCAGTAGTAGCTAACAGTAGCTAACAGAAAAATAGGTTTCCATGAAAGGAACATCAGCAAAACAGAAGAAGCCAGTTTGTACAGAGGTTTTGTTAATGCCAACAGAATTAGATTTAAGGGAACATGTTTTCTGACAGGAAGACTGTGCAGAAAAACTCCTTTGAGAAAAGCTGTACAGAGCCTATGTGAGCACATTCCTGGAGTCCCACATGAAGGTTAGAAATTTCTGTTAGCTGTACCTTAATTGTGTAAAATCTAGCTCTAGAGATAAACATAGCTGCTGGGAAGCAGAGGATGTCCAGGATCACAGCTGAAAAGGGATCAATATTTTGTGAAGAGGCCCATATCACAAATTTTTTCCATTTGCTAGGGTAAAACTTGTGAGTAGGCTTTTTCTGGGAGGCTGAAATTTGTACTACCACTGAAGAAAGGGACTTATCATTGGCCACTACTAGAATTGCAGAAACCATGGTTAGTTTCAGTTTTTAGACATCCAGGTGAGGATTCTCAGAGGGGATCCTGTAAAGGATCCAGAATCTATGGCTCTCCTTGAGGTGAGACATAAGAAGGGGAAATTGAATATGTCTGGGACAGTAGGGAGCTAGGAGGATGACAGTAGCCTTGCACTTGTGATTGCTTTCTGTAAGAATCTGGGAATTAGGGGTAGGGGAGAGAAGGCATAATGAAGTCCACAAGGCCACTGCTGGGAGACAGCATCCTTCTATGACTGTCCCTGAAGAATGATTAAGACAAAGTCACTGATGTATTTGGTGCTGTAATGGCGATATAAAAAGGTTGCAGAAGGGGGCACCCCAGTGATTTAAAAAAAAAAAGTGGCTGGCTATTGTTGGCTTGAGGGATCACTCATGTGACATAAGAAGGGATGTGGTAAGCCTGTCCATGATGCAAATGAGGACTCCCAGAATGTGTGCTGCTATGGGAAAGTAGAGCAAGGTCATCACCAATTGCCAGACCCTTACAGTTTCTCAAATTCAGAAGCAGGATCCGATCCCTCTGCTTACTGATATACCAAACTATGGTCATACTGCCCATCTGGATAGAAATCACACCCAGCAGAAAGTAATCCTGAAGTTCCTGCAACACAAGAAGGACCTCCCTCAACTCTCAGAGCAGTAGTTTTGAGGGCAACAGGTCAACACTGGACCAAGGATGTCAGATGGGAGGAAGGCAAGATGGAGGGCATTAATATCCTGAGGTGAAGTGTAAGATGGGGTCTGTAGCAAGAACAGGGTTATTCTTGGGGCTATCGGTGCCAAGAATGGACCCAAAGGAAACTAAAGGTATTTTCCTAGGTTCTGCATCCTTGTGTTTTGAATCTCAGATAACTTTTTTAGACTATACAGAGTTCAGAACTGGGGGCAAAAGTATTTTCAAAATCAATTTCTCTCTTCAGCCAGGGCTCTGGGAATAAAACCAGCAGAGATCTCAAACAATACTGACAAATGCTGTAGTCTCAAGCACACAACAAAATGACCATGGGCATCTTAGGGGAAAAGTTGATGTCTACATAAACACTTCTTAAAGTTTCTCACTTTTTCCTTAACCATGGAGAACACTACAAAATACTGCAATATAATCTCAAAACACAGCAACCAATACTAACTAATAACTGCTACAACTATTAACTGATTACATCCTAGTGAAGTCTCCAGGTATTTCTGCAGTTGCATCCTTCTGATGCCTTTAAGCATCAAATATTGCTTAAACATATCTGCAAAACCATGCTACATACAAAGTATTAAAATATTTCATCTTAAAGCTTACACAATGGCAAACTATATTGACATGTGGCCTCCGTGTAATGTAGAAAGAGAAATATTAACTGCTGTTCATATAATATTTATATACATTGTCAAAAATTAAATATTTTTCTAAATATCAGGACAGCCAAGTAGCACAGACAAAACCGATTAGCCTTATTTGGTAACTCTCAGCTGGATGAAACAAATGCTCCTTACGGTGTATGTGGGTAACTTGAGTGGTTGCTGAGACATTACGTTGTTTACAAAATATTACAACCTTAAAAGTTACTGTGTTTACTTTAACTTATAAAATCCAGTTTAACAATTAGACCCTAATGAATACCACCAATTTGTGATGTAAAGTGGGCCATTTACACGTCTTTAATAACCCCTATGGTTCAACAGACATGAACGTTTGTTTGAAATATGAGGACAATTTGATTATATCAAAAAGCTTAGGCTCTGCCCACTGGAAGTTGCAGTGCATACTTCCACAGCTCCATTGGAGGGAATGAGTTAAACTATTAACAACTAATTATTGCCAAATATCTGGAGACACTGTCAGATGTCTATTTAAGTTTAAATGGTTTTGTCCATTTTGCAGGGCCAGCTGACCCTGAGGTCTCAGGTGATAGGATGAGAACTACCTCATTTCATTCCCCATTGCCTTTTTCACATACACATGAAGTCTGGGGATACTGTCAATTTTGGGTGCTGGTATCCAAGCTCCTCAGACAAGCTTCTGGACTGACCTAGTGCAAGGCAGACTTAGTCTGTGAGGATGCACCATTATGAGACAGCATGGCAGCACCTGGAATGGCCACGTCACAGACTTTAGTAGTAATGAATGACAGAAACAGGGTCTGTAAATGCATCTCGCCTACTTTGTGGACATCGGGTTCAAGGAGTTCAACTCTAACCAGCTGTCATCAGCCTCTCTCTATTTCTCTCTCAGGCACTTCTCAACATAACTTCTAGTTTTAGACAAGCAGTCAACTGAGGACATGCCAACATCAAAGTAAACTGGGGCCAGCTGCGCACCTTCTTTAGAGGTATGAAGTCCCAGAAAGATTGAGCTTGATGCTTGACCTTCCTTGGGTTGAACAATGAACAGAACGAACAACAGGCTACATTGTGCTCTAATCCATACATTTAGCAACAAAGAGAAAATCAAGACCACTGCTTCAGACTCAAAAGTATTTTATTCTCTAGCGCCTTGGTACAAAACCTTCCAGGAGTTACAACATTCAGCTAAAAGTGTGCTGCCTTTTATACAAAAAAAGTACAGCTGTGTACACTTACCATAAATGTAGATGTTCAAGTGTATTCACTGTTGCAGTCATCACATTTGGGTCATCCCTGCCAAGGTAGCCCTCGGCCGGCCCGAATACCAGAGGCTTAGTATTTCTGCGTCTGTCGCTGCCGCTTCAGGACTGACATCAGGTCGTCAGTAGTATAAAGTAAGGCAGCCGACGCCATTACATCAGTTTTTCTTGCCCTAACCTGTCAGGAGCCCCCAAGTGGGAGCCAGGTTCTGGTGGAAGAACCCCACCAGTAGAAAGTAAATATCAATATGTCCCTTGTAAGGAAAGGGAGGGAAACCAGGACTGCAACAGTGAATACACTTGAACATCTACATTTATGGTAAGTGTACACAACTGTTCTATGTTCTTCATGTTTCACTGTTGCAGTCATCACATTTGGGTTGATTCCCAAAGCTGAGGAAATAGGTGGAGGCAGTCAAGGAAACTAGGGGCTGGCTAGGATGCCCTGCAAGACTGCAGAGGCAAACCCTACCCTGGATTTGAAGATAGGCAGGGGGTAAAAGTGTGAACAGATGTCCAGGTGCCAGCCTCCAGGATGTCCCTGGTGGGGACTCCTCTTAGGAAAGCTGCAACGGTGGAGGCTGCTCTGGTGGAGTGAGTCCTGACCCCCTTGGGGGGAGGCTTTCCATGTTGCTTGCAGCAGAAATGGATGCAGTGTGCTATCCATTTGGAAATGATTTGTCTGGAGATGGATTTGCCCTCTGCCCCTTCAGCAAAGCTAACCAGCAATTGATCAGATTTTCTGAAGGATTTAGTCCTGTCTAGATATAATCTGAGCTATCTGTGCACATCTAGAGAGTGCAGGATCCTTTCCCCCTTATTCTGTGGGTTAGGGAAAAAGGTGGACAAATGGATTGGTTGAGAGCCACACTGGACACCACCTTGGGCATGAAGGATGGGTTAGTCCCTGTCAGCATGGAAGATGATGAAGGGTTCCACAGCCTTGAGTGCTTGCCGCTAGGAGACCCTTCTGGCTGAAGTGATGGCCAGAAGGAAAGCGGTCTTCCATGAGAGAACTTTTAGCTCTGCTGAAGAGGCTGGTTCAAAGGGGAGCAGGGTGAGCTTTTGCAACACAAAGTTAAGGTCCCAAGCTGGGGTTGGCGCTCTTCTGGGTGGCCTCAAGTTGCTAGCCCCTCTAAGGAACTGTTTGATCAGAGGGGGTGTGAGAAAAAGGGGCTGCTCAGTGGAGAAATGAGCAGAGATAGCAGAGGCATGAATTGTAATAGAGGAAAAAGAGAGACCACTGTGTAGCAGGTCAGCTAAGTAATCCAGGATGAGAGGGGAGGGAGGGCTGTGCCATACTGGCTCCCTTATAGGGATCATAGGACGTTACTAGGCTATTGGCCCTGAGGCCCTTGTAAGCCTAGCCATGAGTTTAGCCCATGTTTATACAAGTCACCACCTGATGCCCCTTGTCCAGCAGGGACACGGGTGGAATCCCAGGGATGCATTTTTCATTTCACATCCAGTTATCTAGGTTGCGCTTAAAAAGGGGTAAAGAGGTTCTATGCTTGACATGGAGAGGGAGTCTATTCCAGAGATGGGGGAGTCTCTGGGACACAAATCTGTTCTGCCAACAAGTCATATTGATGTCACAGACCAGACTGAGGCCGCGCATGTGAGTTACTCGAGTGGAGCTTGACTTGCAGATATGCAGCAGTTCCATCAAGGCGGGGTCTGAGATATCACCTTGTATGCCAGACAAAGGTCACCTCTGAGGAGTCTGTCAGAAATGGAGCAGAGGGATAGGGCTTTTAGCCCACCTGTGTATGGTAGATTTTTGAGGCCCTGGATTCTCCTGGTGAATAACCTCTGTGGTCTCCCCAGCTGCTGCATGAACTTTGCCAGGAACATGCCGAACAGGGTGCTGTACTCAATAATGGGTCTTATAAGAGAAGACTAGAGGGATGTTATGACCTCCTTGTCCCTGGATGAGATATCCTTACTTATGAGGTGGGCCATGTAGAAAGCTTTCCATACAACGGAAGCAACATGGTGGTCAAAAGTTAGGCTGCTATCAACCTGGGTGCCCAAGTCCCTCACGACTGATTACGTTCTTAGGACATTGTTATTAATGTGATAATTTGTGGGGATGTCACTCTCCCCCAAAGGGGATGACGATGCATTTTTTGGTATCCAGCTTGAGGCCATGTTTCTGGCACTAGTCATTTGTTAGGACGAGATCCTCTTGGAGGACGTCCACATTAATATGGGAATTAATGACGCCGGCCAGTTTGCAGTCATCTGCAAACACGGTCAGCCATAGTCCAATGGTTTTGGCCTGCACTTCAGAAAAGTATATCTCAAATAGCAGCCCCAAGACCAAACCCAGGGGTACGCAGCTCATTACGGGTCAACTGCTTGAGGTGACTTCCCTATTTTGTCTAGGTGGGTTCTGTCAGTCAGCCAGCTAGCTACCCATCTGGTAACATACAGATTGACACTTAGTTGAGAGAATTTATCTATTATGCCTGAGTGGGGAACAGTGTCATAGGCTTTGGCCAGGTCAAGGTAGGCAGTGTACACAGTCTTCCCCTCATCCATGGCTTTGGGGACTGTCAAAGAAGTCAACCAAATTTAACAGATATGACCTCCCCTTGACAAAGCCAAACTGTGTGGGATCGAGTGTTTGGAGGTTCCCAATGTCCTTGTTAATGAGGTCCATGATAATCTGTTCCATGGTCTTGCACATCAGGCTAGTTTAGGGTGATGGGTCTATAATTTCCAAGATCAGAGGGCACTCCACCTATGTGCAAAGGGATGACAGTG
This sequence comes from Protopterus annectens, assembly GCF_019279795.1. Lineage (NCBI taxonomy): Eukaryota > Metazoa > Chordata > Ceratodontiformes > Protopteridae > Protopterus > Protopterus annectens. Next base: position 903,865,023 of record NC_056741.1, on the reverse strand, counting down.
GCTGTCTTCCACTCAGCTGGGACAAAGCCGGTACTCAGGCTATGGTTGAAAAGGGCGCCTAATGGTGCTGCAAGTTCCTGCCAGAGTTCATGTAGGATGCAGCCTGGGATGTTAGCGGGTTCCATGGAGGCTGCATTTTTTGCCTTTGAGAGAGCACTGATGACCTGTTCTCTACATATAAGGGGAAGGGGGCAGGTACTGGGAATGTCCTGATTTACTGATGTGGGGGGGGGGGGGTCACAGAGGGGCGAAGTTTTCACTGAATCTGTCAGCCAGCAAGTTTGCTATATCTACGGCATTTGTATGTGTGGTGTGCATGACCACCAGTTTGGAACAGATCTGGATGCTTCCTTTCAGATTGCGGACATATGTGAAGAAAGCCTTATGATTCTCTCTAAGAAATGTGATCAATTTGGACTTGATGTTTGCTTGGAAGAATTTCACTAGTGCTCTTATTTGCTTGCTCAGGCTAAGGAGAGATTGCTTCCAATTGGGCACTTGCTCTTTCTTGGTCCTGAACAGCATTTTTTTCCTTTTGTTATAGAGTTTATTTATTGCAGATGTCCACCAGACAGGTTTATTCTTCCTTGTGGAGGATGATTTAGACCTGTCAGGTATTCCTGACTTCATGCATCTATATAGATGCTCATACAGTGCTTTGGCATTGCACTTGATACTGGTACCAGTTCCTAGAGAGGGGGAAGAGGCTGGAAAACTGTTTATACCATCCCTCAGGAGGCTGTAATCAGCTTTGGAGCAGTTTTTTTGTTTGACCCTAGGTGGAGTGACTTCAAAAGTGGCCACTTTATGGTCAGATCTTACCAGGGAGGATGATACTTTAGGGATGCTGCAGTGGTTACTCATGTTGGTCAATACCAAGTCCAAGATATCACCTCTTGTGGGGGTATCAACTAGCTGTTCCAAAGCATCTGCATTGACAAAATCAAGGAATCTCTGGGCATGTGTGTTCTGGAACAAGTAGTTCTTCCAGTCTATGTTTGGGTAAAGTCACCCAGGATCAGGGTAAAGGGTTGAATCTTGATAGATTTGAAGTGGTCCAGATAGGCAGATTGGGCATCTTGAGTCAGATTTGCAAGCTGGTAGATAGCTATGATTTGTGTAGGGATCTTGTCAATGGTTAACTGTACCTGGAGTGTCTCCTGTCTGTCATACTGTTTTACCAACCTAGAGGTGTGGCTTTGAACCAGGTTTCTGTGACTGCGCAGATGTCAGCATTTTCCAGGTTTAAGAATGCTTGCAATGAGTGCAGTTTCATGTTTAGACTCTTAGCGTTTAGCAGCATGACCTTTAATTAGCATTTTGTTGAAATTTTTATGTTGGTAGTTTTAACCTCAACACTTTTCCTAAAAAAGGCACTATGGGGAGGCAAGAGCCTTTGCCAGAAGCCTGAAGCCCAGTGAGACAGATGCAGGCCATCTCTGGCAAAGCATCATGTTCAGTCGATCATATCTTCCCAGGCTGTCAGGTACTGGATCCCCATGGAATGACACTAGAAACAAAGATAATTTTTAAAGTCAATATTTTTCTGCTTGTATTGAGGTATCATTCTGGGTGACGGTAGAATGCTGCTTAAGACTATGGACATACCTGCGTGGGACTCACATTCAGTGAGTTCAATCATGTGTCTCCTTCATATAGCCCAGGGAGGTACATCTCAAGTCATTCATGCCAACTTGGACTACGACAGAGTCATAACAGTTACCTGTTGTTGTGAGACTTGAATGCATATGTGACATGGCGGATTATGGCCCCCTGACAGACAACTAATCGTGACTTTCTCCTCATCCAGCCTGGTGAGAGGCACATCTGTGCGTCTCACAACGGGGTCTCCTATGACTAATATGCTGGTTTTATGGTTAAGCCTTAGTGGGTGTAAAACACAGGTTTGTGAACTATGCATGGTATGTGGTGTGGAGGGCTGCGGAGATCGCATGCGTTTTTGCCTCGGAGGTCTCCTTTGTTTGGGTATGTTTTTGCTGAGAACCTCCGCATATGTGGGAGTGTGTTGTGTAGGTATGGATGGTGTTTGAGGTGTAGTGATTGTGTTGACAACCTTCTCAGTGCCAGAAATACTGGCTTGTGAGGGAGACCATGGACTGTAGGTCCCTAATGTAATTGCACCTCTCGCAAATTGTGTTCCTAGGTGGTAGCAGTAGATGGTTGTGTACATGAGGCAGTTGCTACACTGTCTCAGGATGCCCATATCAACTAGCCTGGCAAGAGAAACTGTAGGGAATTGTCCATCCATATTTGTCAGAGTCTGAGGGAGAAAGGCCACGGAGAGTGAAGGGGTAGGCCTAAAGTCCAAGTGCTTAAACCAAAACTAAGAGGCTTAGAATAACACTTACAATTTAAACAGGCTATAATCAGGCAGTAATAAATGCAACAGAAAAAATACAATTGAACACTTTAGAGAACAAGCAGCAGCAAGTACCAGAATAACCAAGATGAAGTAATAGAGTATGAGGAAGAAACACAAATATAGTAAAAGTGGCTGAATAAAGTGTTTGTGTGTGTGTGCGCGCGCTCGTGTTTTCGTTTGTTAGTAAAGTGGAAAGGGAGACAGGAGCAACAGAAGATAATTCAAGGTTAAGGAACTAAGGGGTTTAGCCTTCACAAATTATCTCAGTATGGCAGAATGAGCTAATGAGATGGGACTGGGAGGAATGCCCCACATCAAATTTACAGTAGGGGAGGGCGACAGCAAAAACCATCAACTTGAAGAACACAACAGCAGTTTGGTGGGAGAAATACAAAAATTCAAACAGAGGTCAGCAAATATACAAATAAAAAAAAAAACAAACAAACAGTGTAAACCTTCTGTGTATGGAAGATTTTCAGTCCATATATCCCTAGTTAATCACTGTATATTAATCAGATCAGACAATGGTAGTAAAAGTAGCGAACTTAAACTCATCTTAAAAAAAAAAAATATCTATCTATATCTATATATATCTATCTATCTATATATATATATATATATATATATATATATATATATATATATATGTATATATAATTGTACAGAATTACTAAGTATTCAAAAGTATTCCAAGCAAGGCAGGCAGTCTGTTTCCAGTCGAAAATCCTTTATTAAGTACACAAACAAGTGATACAAGTAAAACAAAAATAGAGTAATAGTTTCCTCACAAGCTTTCTAAATAAATATATATATATATATATATATATATATATATATATATATATATATATATATATATATACACACACACACACACTTTTTATCAGTCAAGGGAATGGTTTATTGTGCTGTAAAACAAAGTGTTATTGGTACACATGTTAAATTCACATCCCTTCCCCCATCAGTGTGAAATTCAAGCTGGTCCTGTACTTAGATGTAATAATAATATAACCCTTATGTACTTTAAATAAAATTTATAATGATGTGGTACACCTCTTATTTAACCACATTAAGTAGATTATTAAGTCTGACTTTATCCAAGACAACATACTACATGGCTGGAAATGTATCAACCTTAGTCCATTTGGCAATCAAAAAATATATATAAATATACATACGCTTTGCATGTAAAAAATCAATTGTAAAAATCATATTCTATTTTCATAACCTATTGTTAACAAAGATCGCTTTCGTCCTTCTAGACTTATTCAGGTCTGTGTACAAGAACCCTAAAAACTATCTATAAAAATATCATTGTATAATTAGTATTACTACACATCATTTTGAATAAAGTGGAAAAAAAGAGAACTGGAAAAAGAAAAAATAATAAGAAAAAGTGTATGATGGAAACAAAATATACACTTCAATTACAACTGATTTAAAATGGTATTTAAAACCAACTGGTAGAATAAAATAAAATAAATTAAAATTAGACATGTAAACAATGTGGTAATTTTCTAAGTTCCAGTACACTTTTAATTGAACAGTAATGCAGACACAGAAAAGTAAATAATTCAGTCAAGCAAATAAATAAAACCAGTGCAGTATTAAGCAAATAAATAAAATGAGTGCAGTACTGTTAAGCAAATAAAAAAAAAGCGCAGTACTGATAAATACTGAATAGTTAGATAAAGTGCAAACATATACGTAATGTCAGCTCTGCAATTCCAGATTGTTTAATGCATTTATTTTATTTTACATTTGTTTACTGGGATAGTCCGACTGGATACATGTCCACTTTCAGTGGAGGCCCGTGGAGAAAATCTCCAAATAGACAAACTTACATAGATTACACAAGAAGTTAGATAACATTAGAAAATATAAAACAAAGTGATTATGTACAATTGCTTAGTAGTGTTCCCTAGTAGGGACTCACAATTCTCATGGACAGACAATTAAAAGCAAGAGACATCAGACTGGATATGGAGCTTGGTGACGTAGTTGCATGTTATATCTACAGATTATGCTTTCAGTTTATAATCAGGGTTGGTACATGGGCAAAGCCAATTCACTCTGAGATACTATTTTGAGGTTTTTTTAAGAGACCTTTGGAGGATTACAGGGTTTTACATTTTGGGATGAATTCCAGGTTTTGCCAACAAAGTTGGCAAGCAGGGATTCACCAGCAGTTATTAGCTTTGTGGGTTTGGACAAGTAGTTTGTTGGCTGACCGTATGGATCTCAGGTTGCTATATGGCTTAAAATTAAGTGAGGGGGTATCCTCAGGGCGGTACAGAATTTTGTGCGCTATTAACAACTGACTGAATTGAATTAAGCTGGGCAGTTCTAGCCACTCTAGTTGTTTCAGGTTCTGGCAGTGGTGGGTTCTATAGGTGGAGCCAGTGGCAAATCTGGCAATATGGTTGTAGCTATGAGACAGCTTACTTAGTTCAGATTTGTTGAGGTTTGAGAGTACAGGCGAGGCATATAAAAGGGTAGAGAGTAGGTGTGACCGGGTGATTGCAGTCTTAGCCAGTGGGGTTAAAAATGTCTTGCTTCTATACAGTGATCCAAGCTTCTTATTGATGGTCTGTATGGTTTTGTTGACATGTAGGTCAAATTTGAGATTATTGTCTATGATAACCCCTAGAAGTTTGGTGTGTTGATCTGGGGAGCTAGTGGTACCATTGCTAGACGTGATAGAGAATGACAGTATGGCAGATCTACTCGTGGGGGTGAAGAGTAGAAGTTTAGTTTTATTGGGGTTCAGCAGTAGGCACTGGTTGGCGAGCCAGTTCTCAATAGTGTTAAATGTATTTTGGGTTAGGATTTTCAGTTCAGATGAGGAGGTGGGTGAGCACATCAGAGTAGAATCATCTGCATATTGAATACAGGTAGCTTTAGGGACAGCTGTGTGAAGGTTGTTGATAAAAACAGAGAAGAGTAGTGGACCTAGTATGGAGCCTTGAGGGACACCAAGTGTGAGAGGTAGCTGGCTGGAGAGTTTGCCCTGCCATAGTACCACCTGTTGTCTACCAGTCAGGTAGGACAGGAACCACTGGATTGCATGCTTATTGAGGGAGATAGATTTTAGAGAAAGAATGAGAAGTTCATGGATGACCATGTCAAAGGCTTTTGATAGGTCAAGAAAGAAGGCGGAGGATAGCCTATTGTCATTCCTGTTTTGATTTATGGCATTAGTAAAGGAAAGGAGGGCTGAGGTGGTGCTGTGGTATGGCCTGAAAACCATGCTGGGAGTTGGATAGTAAGTTATTCTGTGTAAGATATTGCATTAGTTGCTTGTGTACACATTTCTCCATTATTTTGGCTAGTGGGGAAAGAATGGCAATGGGTCTATAGTTGGATATGTCTGTAGAACTACCACCTTTATGGAGTGGGATGACATGGGCTATTTTCCAGAGGGACGGGATAGCGCTTTCGGATAAGGTTCTGTTGATAAGTATAGATATGGGATATGCAATGGCATCTACAGCTATTTGTAGGTACTCTGCAGGGAGGAGGTCAGCAGCGAAGGTGGTAGGTTTTAGTTTTTTTAATAAGTGTTTTGATAAAACCAGAGGATATCGGTTGGAAGCTAAATTGGGGGGTGATCAGTGGGTAGATTAGGGGTGTGGTTTAAGTTTGTGGGGGTTAGTTGATTTGCTAGGGATTGGATTGTTTCAGTGAAAAAGTTATTATAAGCGCCAGCTATGGTCTCTGGGGAACTATGGGTGTGGTTAGCCGGGGTTGGGGTGGTAGAATGACCTGGATGAAGTAGCTGATATAAGCCTGCCCAGAACTTTTCAGGGTTGTTTTGGTGTTTTTGTAGGTGATTTTGGTAGAAGCTTTTTTTTTAACCTAGTAAAATAATTTTTTTTCTATCATTCCTGAATTGATGATATTTTAGATGGTCAAGTGGGGCTTTAGTTGTTCTCCAGCTGGCCCAGGCTCTGTTTCTAGTTTTGATTTTAGATTTGGTATCTTTTGTGAGCCATGGTGCTGTGTCTGATGTAGATTTTATTGTACGTGCTGGAGCATGGGAATCAAGGATGCTTAGGAATTTAGTGTTAAAGTGAGCTATAGCCTCTTCTAATGGTAGATTTTTTAGTTTTGACCAGTCAACTGCTTTTAGTTCGTTTAGGCATATAGCAGTGTCTAAGTTTTTCCTGTTTTTAAGTGTTTTATATTTGGTCTGGTGTGAGTTTCCTGCCTTATGTTTTATGATATAGGTTAGTAAATGGTCGCTAAGGTCATCAGGGAGAGTGCCAGCTGTGTACAGTTGGGGTTGGTTATTAACATGGATCCAGTCTACGATACTTTCTCTGTTGGTCGGTTTGTTTATCCTAGTGTGAGAGGTTATGGTCTGTTTAAACCCTGATAAGTTTAATGGGGATGAGGGGGGGTTTGGAGGGGTGCCAGTCGGTATTGAAGTCTCCAAGAACTATGGTTTCTTGGGGATAGGTAATGGATAACCAGTACAGGATATCCTCTGGGGTATTTAAGTAGTTGCCTGGCGGAATGTAAGCACAGACGATGTTCAAGCATTTGTTCTGGTTAATCTGTAGTTTAGTTATGAGGAGTTCTGCATTACTGAATTGGGGTGGTTGAATGGTGTCTCTATTAGCAGAGTATTTTTGTAAAGGACTGTTATTCCACCTTCGTTCCTTGTAGTACGGTATAACCGGTGAATATTATAGCCTGGAGGTAGTATCTCGTTATCGGTAGTATTTGGTTTTAGCCAGGTTTCTGTAAGACACAATGTCTGGGGAGTGAGTTGCTTGGAGGGCATGTAGGTTGGGAATATTATTGTCAATATTTCTAATATTTAGGAGAAATGCTAGGAGGGAACTAGTGGGAGTAGAAAGGGGTAGCTTGACTGTGGAGGTTGTGGTAGGGGAGTGAAGGTTATTGGGCGTGGGTGGGCCAGGGTTGGGATGGATGTCCCCATGTGTTATAAGGTAATAGTGACAGGATACTCTAAGCTTTAGGAGTTTGTTTATACGTTTTATATAGTCTTTGTCTTTAGGATTATGTTTTGTGGCTTTACAGGGGTGATATTTTGTTGAGGGTGGTAAATTTGGTGTGCTGGGGATGATAAAGTGTTTGGTGTTGTGTGTGAAGTTGTGGGTGGCTGTTTGACCATTTGGGTAGTGAATACCACAGTCAAGTTTTTGTTCGTAGGCAGTAAGATGGTAAAATATAAATAGTATAGGCAGTAGGGTAATTAGTATTTTTTTTTATTTGTTTGCATTTTGTTAGGAGGGGCGGGCCAATTTTGATGGTTGAGTGTGCTAACAGGGTGTGGAAGAATGGAAGAGAAAGAAATGGGTTAAGGGGAGGGCTGTTCAGTGATGTATGAGGTGCTGATTGGTACTTAGCATGTGGGGAGTGGCAAAATTTAGTTTAAATGTAGCACCAGTGGGGGCTGGTGGGAATTGGGGTCAGGGAGGAGAGTGGAGGAAGCCTGAGCACATCGAGATTGAGCAGAGCAGGGCTAACACGGACTCATTTCCTTAAGCTTTTGGTATGTACGGTTGGCTGTATTTTTAACTAGTTTTTTGCACCAATTTATAGACTATGTTTAAGCTGTATTTTATACACTTGCAGGTTAATTTTATAGCTGCAGGGTATACTTTTCAGGGCTATGTGAGGGAGAACAGAGTGAAATTACTGTGTCCAGGGTATTATTTTAGGTGTAAGAAAAAAGATACTGGGGCAAATTAGCTAATTTTAACAATATGGAGGGAGACAAATCACTGTGGGGGACAGCCTAAAGGTGCCTTTAGACCCAGGTCAGCAGTATACACTACTTGCTTTAAATTCTAATCTAGGTTTTGTTTTTAAACACAGACAGCAACTTTAACAGTACAATTTGATGGAACTTTTTAGTATTAGGAGCCTTATTTAAGGGCTGGGAAGTTTGGTGCTGCTGATCAAGTACTGCTGAATTAAACAGTTTAAGCAGAAAGACTTTAGAAAAAGTAGTAATCTTAGTTAAGTTTGTTATTGAGGGTAGACCAGTGCGGCTGTCAGTTTTCTTTTTCTTTTTAAAATAATTCCCAAATGGATGCAGACCTAACTGTCTGAGCCTTTCAGGGCCGATGGGAGCCATGAGAAGAGACAATACCTAATAACAGATATTTAGTGTTAGTTCATCAGCAGAAATAGAACTATAGCAAAAAAAATGATTGAACAGTGTTTCATGCCGTATATAACACAGCGAGAGACAGAAAAAGCATAACCCTTACATTAATAGTACACTGCACTGCCCTAAGAAACAGTTTCAAGTATTAGGTAGCTAAATAGAACAAGTATGAAGGATATAGCACAAATAAGACAAAACGCTAATCAGGGTCACACTATTCTGCATACAGCATCTTGTATCTTTAGCCTGAAAATAAAGCCCAAATGCTACTACCATTAAAGTAGGCTGTTTGTACAGAGTCTAGGATTTAAGTAGTAGACTAAATACTGCAACAAAGTTACACTGATCCACAAACGATCACTTCAGTTTAGCAGCAACAAGAAAGCACAAAATCAGTTGCCCACTGCATTCAACAAAGTTACACTGATCCACCAACAATCACTTCAGTTTAGCAGCAAGAAAGTACAAAAGCAGTTACCCAAACCATTCGTCAGCCTCATGTATTAATGCACTTATCTTTAAGAAGCACTCTCAGTCAGGCACAATGAAGCTTCTAGCAAGATAAGTAGAAATTCACACAAAGGTAATATTTTTATACCAGCAAGATAAAAGACCTTCCAAAGTCACACCTTGAAGCAATCAGATAATACAGAAGCTGTTTGACCAGTTTTTCCACTCTGGAATGAGATTCGCCACAAACTCCCTGCTGTCCCAGAAAGTTGTAAAGGACACCCATGTGGAGCCAGTTAGTCAAGCTAAAGTGCTGTGCCAAATGCCTTAGAACAGAAATAAAAAATTTCAGCAAAGATGAGGAAACAAAAATTCAACCAGAGGTCAGTAAATATACTAATGCAGACACAGAAAAGTAAATAATTCAGTCAAGCAAATAAAACCAGTGCAGTACTGTTAAACAAATAAATAAAACCAGTGCAGTACTGATAAGAAATACTGAATAGTTAAAGTGCAAAACATATACTTGTGTCAGCTCTGTAATTCTAGATTAAAAAATACTCTCAGTCATACACAATGGAGCTCCTAGCAAGCTAAGCTGTGAAACCAGCTGTTAATGATCTCATCTCAGGATTGCTAGCATTTGTTATAGGAAGTCCACTGCACATGAAACCATACACTCTCCCACCAGGGAAGGTTTCGGTTCTGCTCTGCACTCGTGTTCTCCGATACACCATCCAGATGCACACACAAAGAAACACACACACACACAGACACACAATGTACCAGTGAACTATTTTTTGCAGAGAGGTGGACAAAACATCAATGACACACCAGCTATGAGGGCCTCCGCTGATGGTGATATCAGCTCAGGAACCCAACAGTTGCTGCAGCAAGTCCACTGCAATGACACTAGATGCTCCCCCTCAACAGGGTAGGTACCAGTACAGCTCAGCTCCATTGCTCCCCATTACACCATCCACAATAAAAACAAAGACACGTACCAGTCAACCATGTTGCTTTATCCACCTCTCCTCAAAACAATCGAGGGAACTTCTTCAGCTGACCATAACTGTTGATGCTATCTCCTCATGGTACCCCAACCATTGTTGAAGTAAACACACTGTGCTGACATCAGAAGCTCCCTCAACAGGATAGTTCTCAGTCCAGCTCTGCTCCATTGTTTGCAATTATGCCATACACATATAAATACACAAACACACACATAAACAGCCAAACACAGGCACACATACTCACTACCATAACATCTGGTGTCCTTTACACCAGTAAACTTTACTGCTACTTCATAACAGCAAACATGCACTTACACCACAATCTCCACTACTACTGAATGAAGTTGGTGTAAGTGCAGCTTTGATTGACAGTTACCCATTACATCACCTAAACCGCATTGGTGCTCTTCACCATACTCTCCACATAATACAGTGACTGCTGTAGTGAAGACAGCTATTCATGACCCCATCTCAGGATTGCCAGCATTTGTTGCAGGAAGCCCACTACACTTGAAACCATATACTCTCCCACCAGGGCAGGTGCCTGCCCAGCTTTGCACTAGTATTCTCCAATACACCATCCAAACGCAACACAGATGCACATACACACACACAGACACACAATTCATCTGAATGTAAACTCGTCATTGAATTACTATAATCCCTGTGATTTGTCTACTTAAGATCCTAAGTACCTGCTTCACCAGTTTAATGAAGCTGGCTTACCATAACTTGCAATACAATGCAGGTGTCAATTCATCTTTCTTTTGTCATGTTCTCCACCACACCATTCATTAACAAATACTGCAACCCAACATACTTGTGTGCATACAAACACACCTTTGGCATCATGCATATACACTTCTTGCATGTTCATCACCAAAAAGTCACATGCCATTTCTGAATCACCACAATACACTCACCCTGTTATCACAACCTTAATGAATGTAATGTACTCATGAACTGAACTTACAATAAAAGGCAAACATAGCAAGGGTGGATATGCTCATCCACGCCAACCATCAATTTCAGGTATTACTACTACATTTACAAGTTAGTGCAAGTATCACGAGCATAACACGTTACAGTTCTTTTGAGCAATGGAGAAACAGTTTATCCTAAAATAAATATTGTGTGATGTGTGTGTTCAGAAGCGTCCTTATCCGCCACCACATTTGCTTCTCCATGGTCTCATGTTGCAGCTCTTTGCTAATGACTTGTGACAAGTACATCAATCCATATGATATAAAAACCTACTTTTTCTACAGTGTAATACAACACCCACCGGAGTCATCACTACACACTAACATAAAGGTTACACTACCTTTTAAATAACTGTGCACCACATCACAGCAAATAATGACTTTACTACACCAAAATTTCTATCCTCCTCTTCATTTTGCATCCCTGTGCAGTTGCAGCTGCGCCCTTTTTTGATGTACACAGAGTCACTCCTCACTGTTTGGATAAACCTAATGCAGTGTCATTTGCACAACAGGTATCATATTCACCTTTGCTGCAGAAGGCTGTGGACTATTTCCACACAAGGTACATGGATTGCTTACAGTGCAGTGCTTCATAAGGGGGGGGTTGTACTCATGAGTGTGTTGTCCTTCACATGAGATGTTAAACTGAGGTAGTGGTATCTTAGATGGATGTAAAAGTTCCCATGGGATCTATCAAAAAAGTATCAGAAGTTTCCCAATGCCCAAAGACACATTTCCCACAGTCTCCCATGAAAAGAAGCCACTAGCACTAACTTAGTCAAGAAAGGATAAATAAAATAAAATGAAACCTCTACTTGTTATCAGATAGGAGGGTGAAGCTTCCCATTTAAGCATCATATTCATGGCCATAAACCCTAGCCATTTCCCCCAAGTTGCACTCAAAATAAGACTGTTTTGTCTGAAGTGTGCTATTTTGTTCCTCTGGAGTTTGGTCAGCATGGGATAGACATCTTGTTACCACCACCTCCCACATCTTAAAAAAGTTCACATGCAGCATAACATCTACAACATGAAAAATTACCATCTGTCTGTCTTAATGTGTGAGATAACAGGTGATAGTCTTCCATGTCAAGCTAACACAATTTGAATACAAAATGATCAAATATAGATTTACATTTTCTTCAACATCAGACCACTAATACAAGATTTTTGTTTTCACATGATAATGTTATCCCAATGGAGTCATTACAGGAAAACTCCAACCATAAATAATACACACACACACATTAGTACTGTATACCTTTACAACCGCAGAACTCTCGACAACTTTGCACACAAGTCATGTACGCACTGCCATCACAACAACATCAGCAAGTATATTAAAGAGTGGTTTACAGGTTGCTCATGAGATAAGGCATCATAACACACACTTCTCAGACACTGTCTGCATGGCTTAAGCCTATCTCAGAACCTTCCATGTATCAGAAGTTGATATACTGAGTCATCTGTAACCCTGCAATAGTACAAGTGTTCTGAGAGACATAATTCCACTGGATCCAAGTAATCCTCGGAAAATAAACAATTCCACAAAGTAGCTCTTTGTAACAACACACAACTATCCCACAAACAGCATATATTCATTATCACTGCTTCATAGTTACACTTAACTTCTACTTTAACTCTTCATGTTAACCCTTTGCTATCAAATTAGTTTTACCATGCATCACTAGACTCATGGAAACTCAAATTCAGCTAGCAATGCACTTCATGATCACATCACATTACCTTTGCATAAAAATGCACCATCATAATGTTGACTGTTGTGGTAAAGTTTTTAGGCCACAGACATGAGAAACCAACATCAATTGTATCTCTTGTCTAGGTAAATAGCATCAGATAGAAAAATGTGTCTCAAACCCATTTTGAATGAAGATCTTCAGATAAGCAGTGTACTGCTTATCTGATTTAATAAATTGCTTATTGTAAATAAAAGATATGTGTATGCCCCTCTACGCACAGCTGTACAGAAACAAAGTAAGAGAGAAGTTCAGCATTAGGATGGGATGAGAAAGTGGCACTTCACAGCAACTGCAACTTTGCATGGAAATCAATGAACACCGAGTACCTCGTTTTAGTGCATTAAGTCAGTCACCTGTACTTATAAACAGATATACTTATTTTATTTATTTTACATTTGTTTACTGGGATGGTCCAATGGTCTGAAAAAAAGCCTCTTTTCAGTGGAGGCTCGGGGAGAAAAGTTCCACATTAAGAACAACAAACAATGAAGTTACAATCAAAAAACAGCATAGGTACACGTCTATAAAAAGAAGTTACGTCTTACCATAACTTTCCATCTGTGCTGTCGATCTTCACTAATGCTTAACTGTGGGCTCAGTTCGGAGCCTCGGAACCGCTTCAGCCATCATTCCAGCTCACGCCTTCCAAATCACTTGAGCCAAGCTCCACCCACAATGCTCACCAGCAAATCACCTCAGATCAAGAACATATAATATGAGTCTATACCTGAATCAATACTATACAGGCCAGTCTTTGAGAAGATGAGATCCACCAAGAGTTCTAAAGGTGGGGGAAGGAGGAGGGAGATATCATGCATTAGTGAAGATAGTCAACATAGATGGAACTTTATGGTAAGACAACTTCTTTATCTGATGTTGTCAATCTTAGCCTGAATCCATGTGCAGAAACATTTCCATTTGTCAGCATAAGACTTTCTCGTGTTAGGGTATCTAGCCTCACATACATCTAGAACCTGTTTACTGAGGATGGCAGACTGATCGAGGAAGGGGATTAGGGAATAAGCCAAGCTGGCAAATTGAGAGTCTACAACTGGGGATGCATGAATTCCCCTTCCCTCTGGGTCAAGAGGAAGATTCCATGGAGGTAGCGGGGACAGGCTGTGCAGCAAGGGGTATCAGTGTTGTCGGGGCCAGTCTGGAGCTATAAGAATGGTCTTTGGTTTTTCCTCCCTTATTTTGAGCAGTACCCTGGGGATGAGAAGTAGGGAAGGAAAAGCATAAATCAATAGATTGACCCAGGGGAAGGACAGGGCATCCACTTTCCAAGCCATGCAGTGATGCTCCCTTGTGCAGAATTTTCTTAGCTGATGGTTGGTGTGGGAGGCAAAGAGGTCAACCTTTGGGGTTCCCCATTTTCTGAGTTATTAGGGTGAAGGTACTTCTGTTGAGTTGACATGCGTGTGGGTCCAGAAGGTTTCTGCTTAATTGGTCTGCCAAAGAGTTGAGAGAGCCTGGTAGGAATTGTGCTAACATGTATAGTTGCATGGAAAAGGATGCGAGCCAAAAGGTCATGGCCAGCCTGCATAGAGGTTAGGAGTGAGTCCCTCCCTGCTTGTTGATGTACCACATCACAATGGTGTTGTCTGTTTTGATCAAGAGAACCCCTAGAGCGAGAAGGGGTTTGAAAGCTATCAAGGCATGCTGCACAGCCATCATCTCTTTTTGATGTGCAGAGGGATTTCCTGAGGGCTCTATTGGCCCTGTATGCACCTGTTGTCCAGGTGTGCACCCCAAGCGTAGTCTGATGAGTCTGTGGTGAGGGTCTGGGTGGTAGGGGGGTGGGAAAAAGGGCAGTTCCTTGTTGTAGGAGTATGCTGCTGCCCACCAAAGAAACTCCTTTCTGAGGCAAAGAATTATAGGTACAACAGCTTCCAAGTCTTGACAGTGTTGACACCAAAGGCTCTTTAGGTACCACTGAAGTTTCCTCATATGCAGTCTGGCATATGGAATGAGTTGTATGCAAGATGCCATGAACCCCCACAGCTAGCAGGATCTTCCTTGCAGATAGCGGGGGCTTGGTGGCTAGTTGAGAGAAGTAGGTTGTCAGGAAAATTTGTTTCTCTGGTGTAAGAAATGCCATCTGGGATGCTGTATTCAGACTTGCTCCCAGGAAGATTATCCTTTGGGTGGGCACTTGTTTGGATTTCTTTTCGTTGATCGTGTATCCTAGGGAGGGGTAAGTAGTGTCTTTACAAAGGACAGGTGCTTGAGCAGCTTCTCCTGGCTGTCTGCCTGAATAAAGCAGTCTAAGTATGGGTAAATCTGAATATTTCTTTTCTGCAAAAGGCAATGGCCGGAGCCAGACATTTTGCAAAAACTCTGGGAGCAGTAGATAAGCCAAAGGGAAGCACAGAGAACTGAAAGGGTTGAGATCCTGCCCTGAAGCAGAGATATTTCCTGCATGATTTCCCGATAGGAATGTGGAGGTAGGCCTCTTTTAGATCTAGGGTGGCTAGCCATGGGCCCTTGGACAGCATGGGTAGCAGCTGCTGGAGGGTAAGCATTTTGAATTTTGGGATCACCAGGAAGGTGTTTAGAATGGATAGATAGAGGATGGGGTGCCAGGTGCCCTCTTTTCTGGGCACCAGAAAAAGTCTGGAGTAGAAGCCTTGGCCTATCTTTTCTGCAGGAATGTGCTCTACTGCTCTCATAGACAGAAGGGAAAGGATTTGGTTTTCAGCCTCTGCACACTGATTTGGTGGTAGATCTGGGAACTCTTTTGAGGTTGGAAGGGTATGGAAGGAAAATTTGTATCCGTGAGACAATGTTCAGAACCCATTGGTCCTTGGTTATTGTGGCCTAGGTGTTTGACTGAAATGAGAGTTTTCCTCCTAGGGGTAAGTGAAGGTGGGCAGAGGGGGGAGGAGGTGAGTTACTGTGAGTTCTTACCATAAGGGGGTGGCTTAGAACTCCCTTGGTTTTGAAGTGGAGGTAGCCCACTGCTTAGATCTCTGCATTCCCTGGCTCTGCTGTCTGGGGGGTCTATTTCCATTGGGCCTAGGCTGGGCTGGTTTACTCGGAGCAGGAAAGGACCAGTGCTTGGAGGGACAATGCCTGCTGAACCTAGGGGGCTGGACTTGTAAGAAATCCTCAACTCTTTCCATAGATTTTGCTTTTTCTTCCATCTTTTTTAAGACCTCTTCTGCCTTAGTGCCAAATAAGTAATCTTTGTGCAAGGGGGCATCCAACAATTTAGATTTCACATGGTCTGGCAGAGGTCGTTCCTTAAGGCATGCATGTCTTCTAATGACAGATCCAGTGACTGCTGCCCTGCAAGAAGCTTCTAGGGTGTCAAAACCACAGTGCAAAGTGTGTTTAGTTACATGGCTTGAAGAATGCATTAAGTCTTGTAAATCCAAGCAGGAAGGAAAGAGATTTTTTGTTTACGGAGCACCAGGATATGTTGCTGAAATTTCAGCATATGGAACTGACAATTTAGTGCCCTGATAGCAAGAGTAGCTCAGGTGTATACTTTTTTTACCCCATCTGTCCAATGCTCAGGAATCCCTGTCTGATGGTGTGGGATTCTCAGCAGAGGTTGCTTTAATCCCTTTTGGTCCTTGAGAAATGACCTCAGGGTCAGCTGTTGGACTTTTAAAAATATATTTGTGTGAGTCAGGGACTCTATAGTACCTGTCTTGTTTTTTTTTTTTGGGTGCAGGAGGTAGGGTGTCAGGAGTAGAGCTGCACTCAAGGAAAACATCATCCACAACATCCAGGACTGGGGGATGGCCAAGGGTCTGTGTTGTGGAAGATCTAAGAATTCCCAGTCTCTTTTTAGACCGAGAGCAGTCCTGACTCTCCCATTGTAAATGCTCCCTTAAAGTATGCATGCTTTCCCCAATGGAAAAATCCTCTGGGGGAAGAGACACGGAAGGCTTTATTAGAAAGGCTCACCCAGACTCTGCTTACATATTGCTGTGAAGGAAAGGTTAGTTTGTTTTTATTTGCTGCATTTTGTATTAGTTTATTGCCTTTTTATGTTTTGAATACTGTGATTTGTTTTCTTTACCTTGTGTTTTACTTGTATTCTGCTTTTAACTGCATATTAAAACTTCAAAAGAGACCAGAGCTCTGTCTATTGTGGGTCAGGCAGAAATGTTTCCCCACCCCACCACCCTTGTCACTGTTGTGTTCTTAAATTCCAGTGTCTTTCTAGTTGCCTGCCTCATGTTAACTTGACCATATATCGCATTTCCTCTCTGCTTTCACTGGCTTGTGTGAGTAAGCACAAAATTATCATTTTGTGAAATCACTCCCGTTCAACTATTTAAATTTATTGGCCATCCTACTGTACTCCATAGTACCAGAATACAAAAGTGATCACCCCCTTTCAACTTATCTTGCTGTTTTAAAAATAGTGACTCTCCACTAAAACTTACCTTTTTAACAGGTAAAACTTAAGTTACCTACTTTCATATCTAACTTCTCTAGTTCACACTGCAGTGTTTAGGATAAACCATTTTTTTCATCTTTCCTTAAAGCATCCCTGTGACTAGCACTTGCTCTTATACCTGCTGGAAAGCACTAGGAAGCCTTAAACTGATACAAGCACTCAACTCTCCTTATTAATAAGGAGAAATTAATCATATGCATTAAATAGCCTATAATTGCAAAGTACCTTGCTAAGGCAAGGGAAAACAGCTCCTGTACTTTTCAAAAAAAAAGCACCAAACCAAACATGTCCAAGGGTCAGCTTCTGGTGATTTCTCCTGTACACCTGGTGAATCTGGGCATACTGGGGCAATGCAATTGCCTCACGTACACAAACAACCCTCTCCTCCTACCACCCAAAACTACAGCCTACGAGAGATGCATTTACATAGCCAAACTGGAAGCAAAGCTCTCTCCAGCCAAGATTGTGCTAGACAGTCAAAAGGAGAAGGTTAACACCCACACTACACCTCAAGCAGCACACAGCCCTTCTAACTCACACCACCAACACCCAGACATAGCAACACTAAATCTACATATGCGGAGGTCCTTAACTGTAACCTTCCCAAGCAACAAGGACCTCCGAAGCTAAAATGCAAACAAACACCAATCACAACCAAAGTGTCACATAGCTCACACCACCAGTGTGCCACTCAGCAACAGCACCTAAGGCAAGACAATGTACCTAACACTTTAGTCATAGGGGTGTCTATAGTCAGGCACACTGATGTCCCACTCACGAGGCTGAACAAGGAGAAAATTACAGTTAGCTGCCTGTCAGGTGCCAGGATCCACTACATAACGCATGCACTCAAGTCATTCCACAAGTACAAATATGACTGTCATTGCCCATGTTGGAGTGAATGACTTGAGACGTACCTCCCTGGGCTACATGGAAGACCTGTCGGATCATGTGGCCCAGGCAGGTATGACCCTAGCCATGAGTAGCATCCTGCCTTCGCCCAGAATGATACTACAATATAAGAACAAAATGATGGACTTCAACAATTGGCTAAGCTTCTGGTGTCATTCAAAGGGGATCCAGTATCTGTCTGCCTGGGACATAATCGACAGACCACGATACGTCAGAGATGGTCGGCACCAGTCACCCTGGGATTCAGGTTACTGGCTAAGGCTCTTGCCACCCCTATAGTGCCTTTTTCAGGCAAAGTTCAAAGGACAAAACCATCAATGTAACAGGTACAAGCATGCAAAATCTGAAGGTAACACTACTCAATGCTAGAAGCCTAAACCTCATAATGCACTCTCTCGATGCACTCCTGAAAATGGAGAACATAGATATCTGTGCAGTAACTGAGACCTGGTTCAAGGCTCCAGACAGCACCCCTGCAATACCAGACTACAACTCTTATCACACTTTTCAGCCACCAAACCAGGATCAAAACACTAAAGGTGGAGGAGTGTCCATATTCACACCACCAGGATAGCTGCCCAACACAATGCGTCTGAAATTCTCTAGGTGCAACTAACACTAACTAGCACTAACTAGCTTGCTACAGATCCCCCACCATTGCCCCAAGATTCTCACTACACCTTTCTAAACATACTGGAAAATATTAAGATAAAACCAAACAACCTAATACTGGGTGATTTCAACTACCCTTCCATTAACTGGGAAAACTACTCGTATACAAACACCTTTGCCCAACGGTTCTTGGAATTCATAAATTCCAGTGCCCTGCATCAACTAATCCATAGTCCCAACCAGGGGCTCCAATATCCTAGACCTGGTCATTACCAACATGGGAAATCAATGCTCCACACCTATGGTCACCCCCTTGTTGGTCAGATCAGACCATAAGCTAATCCCCCTTAACATTCACATCCCACCCCCCCGTAAGGAAACCTTAATAAAAAACTTCTCCAAAGCCAACTTCATGCTACTCAATTCAGAAGTGACGACGTTCATGACACCCATGCAGATGGGAACTGAAAGTTCGACTGCCGAGTCCTACACTAAGGCACTGTATTAGCACATCCACTCATCCATGAACCGTGACATCCCAAATAGAACCAAGATGCTCCCCTCAAAAAGGAAGCCAATCTGGTGGTCCCCTGCCATAAACAAACTTTACAACAAAAGAAACTGTTGCAGAAAAGAGGAAAATCCCAGGATGCAAAAAACTCCCTTACCAGCCTCAGTAAGAAGCTGAGATCCCTCATAAAATCCTCCAAAGCTAGATACGAAAATAAAATTGCCAAAGATTCCAAAGACAACCACAAGGCATTCTATTAACTTTGTCAAGAATCTAAATGGCAATGCTCAGACCTGCTCTGAGCTACAACAGAATGGCATTAAATATACTGATCCTAAGGATATTGCCAATATCCTGGAAGATCGATTCAGTGCCAACTTCACCCCCCCCTCTCACCCCCTAAACAGCCCATCTCAATAACGGAAAACTGCCAATTTCCGGTAAAAATGGCCACAGAGGTAAAAAACGCACTCACCAAAGCTAAGAATACAGCATCCATGGGACCAGATGACATCTCGGGCTGCGTACGGCATGAACTACAAAATGAACTGGCACCTCACCTGTCATGTTTTATCATACCCTTACCTCAGGCTTTGTTCTCACTGAGTGGTGCACAGCTACAGTTATCCCACTCCACAAGGGGGGATCCAACTTGAATCCCGGAAACTACCGCCCCATCAGTCTGACGAGCCTGATCTGCAAAGCAATGGAACGTATTACCATGGAACTAATAAACAAAGACATTGGCAACCTTCAAACACTGGACCTCACCCAGTTTGGGATTGTGAAGGGCCGATCTTGTCTCCTGAACCTGAATGACTTCATCGAATCAGTCTCCAGAGCTGTAGACGAGGGTAAGGCAGTCCACACACCACCTATCTGGACCTCGCCAATGCCTTTGACACCACCCCCCACTCTGGAATCCTAGACAAACTTACTAAGCTGGGCATTAATCCCTACATCACTCAATGGGTTGCCAGCTAGCTTAATGACAGAACCCACACTGTAAAAGTAGCTGACTTGAAATCCAGCTCCAGAAAAGTGACAAGTGGAGTAGCTCAGGGTTCAGTCCCGGGACCGCTCTTGTTTGGCATCTATTTCTCTGAAGTACAGGCCAAGACTAAGGGACTCTGGCTAACAAAGTTTGCAGATGACTGCACACTGGGAGCCATTATTGAATCCCCAAATGATGTAGATAACTCTACAAAAGGGCCTTACAGAAACAGATGCTTGGTGCCAGAGCCAGGGGCTCAAGCTCACTGCCAAGAAATGCATAGTTATCCCATTTGGGAAAAAACATGTACCCGTCAATTACCACATAGGTGGCAGTACTCTAAACACTGAAAGTGTGATAAGACTTAGGGATACAGGTGGACAGTGGTCTCACTTTCAATAACCAAAAGTCCAAAAATGATATCCAGCACAAGGGAAAGATGAAAATCTTGAAAATTTATTGTGGCAAGCTCCATAAATAAAATATCCACAGCAAACCGGTTTCGGCTGAATGTTCAAGCCTTCTTCAGTGCAACAAAATATATTCATTAGAGCAAACCCTAATTCCTACTTATATGTGTGTGCATAGATTAGCCAAAAAGGTTTAATACCTTAATTGGAGTTATTAATCAGTGAGTCAAACAATCCAAAGCAAAAATTAGCTTAACTCATTCAGGCCTGGTTTAAATAGAGCACCTAGCCTGATTATCCAGGAAGATTCCTTGTTATTTAATATATTATGCCAGCCAGCTTTGGATGTCCTGTTCATCTGTATTTTATCGATGATAGTAAAAGTAAATTTAGCAGTTTTATGCATTAAGGTGTGTTTGTAAACGGCGTTTAAAATTCTTTTGTTTCTAATTTCACTTAGATTATAGTATAAAAGCAAGATGAGGCCGATACAATGCCAATAAGGAGATGAACAGATATCCAAAGGAGAACAAGTCAAATGGGTAAATACTGACCAACCCAAAAACGGCTAAACAAAACTCCGGAGCCACCTTTACACGAACACTGCTTTATTGTTGTTGACCTAGGTTTCGTCCATACGAACTTCCTCAGAATACAGTCTTTCATTCTACATCGTTTATTTATACAATACTGATTATTCAATAATCATATTAATTGATGACCTAATTTCCCGCCATACTTGCTTAAAAGGGAAATGGTATTGATACAAAAAATTAATGTATATAAATATATACGTTTTCTCTCTCATTTAAAACCAACACATATAAATACATACATAATACTCTCATACACTTTACAACTAGACATATACATATAATCTAATACAAATCAACTTACGAAATACTATAAAATATCATGTATAGTTAATTATTTAATCAATTTGTAATGACTTGTAATGAGTAATGTTATTACCCTATCTATTATTGTTATACTAATTGTATACTATAATTGTAAATTAACCCTATGATGTTGCAGAGTATATATTATCTTTTACTACGAACTAAGTTATTATTGAAATATATATCAAGTTATTTATGGCTAGAATATAATCTCATAAGCAGAAGGCTTAACTGAAATATTATTAATGTGATGTATACCTATCTGCATTATACAGTAAATATAATTACATTATATGGGAAAGTTATGAAAGAATTGTATGAAAAAATATGTATGAAAAAATGTGTATGAAAAAATATGTAAAAAAAAATATGTAAAAAAATATATGTAAACATCCGTTGTATATATTGATTGCATTGTAAATGTTTATGTCCATAATATATATCAATATTTAATCTAATGTTGTTATAAACAAGATTCCTTGTTATTTAATATATTATGCCAGCCAGCTTTGGATGTCCTGTTCATCTGTATTTTATCGATGATAGTAAAAGTAAATTTAGCAGTTTTATGCATTAAGGTGTGTTTGTAAACGGCGTTTAAAATTCTTTTGTTTCTAATTTCACTTAGATGTTCACTGATACGGCGTCTAAAAGGTCTGGACGTTTGTCCAACATAAAATGAAGAAGAGATGCAAGTGGCTAAATAGATAATCCAATTGCTGCTGCAATTGCCAAAACATCTTATTTGGTAAAGTTTAGATGCATTACAACTACTAAATTCCTTGGTTTGAAATATGTGTGAACAAGCACTACAATGACCACAAGGAACACAACCTAATCATATATTACCAAATAAAGTTTCCTGTAAAGTGATGGGTGGGATTATGATGAAAGTGAAGCCCAAAGAGCAGACGTACCGGAGCTGACACTAGAATTACGGCTCTACCTGAGAAAGTTGCATCTTAAACATATGTTCCAGGACACCGAAGAAGAGGACTCCCAGGATTCTCTCGCAACCCCTCCAACAAGACCGTAAAATGAAAAAGCCTGTACAACCCCGTGCTACACAGCAGCCTCCAATCCTTCAGAGTATGCGAACACAATTTCAGATCGCTACTCAATGCTCCCAGCACCAACAAATGGCACAACCTCTCACAAGAGGAACACACAGCCCTGATGGAGCATAGCAAAGACCGCAATCTCCGAATCATGAAAGCTGACAAGGGCACAGGGATCGTACTCATGGACCAAAGTGTGTACTCCACAAAAATCGAAGCAGCCCTAACTGACCAAGAATTCTACACTAAAGTGGATCTCCAAACGGTCAACAAACATTTCTCCACAATCGACAAAAAATTATGACTACTGGAGAAAGAACAAAGCATCTCCCTGGAGGAAAACATGTTCATGACAGTACCCCACCCCTAACCTGGGCAAACTCTTATGTATCCCCAAAGATCCACAAAAACACAAGAGGATCCTCCTTTCAGACAAACAGTATTCAATGTACGCACCAAAATGGAAAAAATATCGGAATTTGTTGACCACCTCTTAAATCCACTGGTGCAATCCACTAGATTCTACCTGAAAGATCCCTGGCACTTTCTCAGCAAACTATGCAAGGCACAACTGGAGTCCCCCAACTGCCTGCTAGTCACTCTGGATGTTACCTCTCTCTACAAAAACATCCCCACCAGGAAGGGTTGGCAGCTCTAAGATTGTTCCTGTCCAAATATACTCACTTCACCCCAGCCAAAATGCACACAGTAGGTGAAATAACAGCCATTGTTCTCTGCAAGAATTTCTTCCATTTCAACACTAACATTTCTAAACAAGTAAAAGGTGTTGCGATGGGAACGAAACTAGCTCCAGCCTTCACCAATCTAGTACTGAGCACCTGGGAACTTGAAACACTCATGCACCTCCCCAGGTTCAGCAAAATAAGTCTATACCA